>NC_091224.1:9025423-9120423 GCF_040958095.1 Procambarus clarkii | reverse complement strand
TTCTTCACCCCTTCCAGCCTGCCCACTTCACCCCTTCCAGCCTGCCTTCTTCACCCCTTCCCGCCTGCCTTCTGCTCCCCTTCCAGCCTTCCTTCATCACCCCTTCCAGCCTGCCTTCTTCACCCCTTCCAGCCTGCCTTCTTCACCCCATCTAGCCTGCCTTCTTCACCCCATCCAGCCTGCCTTCTTCACCCCTTCCAGCCTGCCTTCTTCACCCCATCCAGCCTGCCTTCTTCACCCCTTCCAGCCTGCCTTCTTCACCCCTTCCAGCCTGCCTTCTTCACCTCTTCCAGCCTGCCTTCTTCACCCCTTCCAGCCTGCCTTCTTCTCCCCTTCAAGCCTGCCTTCTTCACCCCTTCCAGCCTGCCTTCTTCACCCCTTCCAGCCTGCCTTCTTCACCCCTTCCAGCCTGCCTTCTGCTCCACTTCCAGCCTGCCTTCTTCACCCCTTCCAGCCTGCCTTCTTCACCCCATCCAGCCTGCCTTCTTCACCCCTTCCAATCTGCCTTCTTCACCCCTTCCAGCCTGGCTTTTTCACCCCTTCCAGCCTGCCATCTTCACCCCTTCCAGCCTGCCTTCTTCACCCCTTCCAGCCTGCCTTCTTCACCCCTTCCAGCCTGCCTTCTGCTCCACTTCCTGCCTGCCTTCTTCACCCCTTCCAGCCTGCCTTCTTCACCCCATCCAGCCTGCCTTCTTCACCCCTTCCAACCTGCCTTCTTCACCCCTTCCAGCCTGCCTTCTTCACCCCTTCCAGCCTGCCTTCTTCACCCCTTCCAGCCTGCCTTCTTCACCCCTTCCAGCCTGCCTTCTTCACCCCTTCCAGCCTGCCTTCTGCTCCCCTTCCAGCCTGCCTTCTTCACCCAATCCAGCCTGCCTTCTTCACCCCTTCCAGCCTGCCTTCTTCACCCCTTCCAGCCTGCCTTCTTCACCCCATCCAGCCTGCCTTCTTCACCCCTTCCAGCCTGCCTACTTCACCCCTTCCAGCCTGCCTTCTTCACCCCTTCCCGCCTGCCTTCTGCTCCCCTTCCAGCCTTCCTTCATCACCCCTTCCAGCCTGCCTTCTTCACCCCTTCCAGCCTGCCTTCTTCACCCCATCTAGCCTGCCTTCTTCACCCCATCCAGCCTGCCTTCTTCACCCCTTCCAGCCTGCCTTCTTCACCCCATCCAGCCAGCCTTCTTCACCCCTTCCAGCCTGCCTTCTTCACCCCTTCCAGCCTGCCTTCTTCACCTCTTCCAGCCTGCCTTCTTCACCCCTTCCAGCCTGCCTTCTTCTCCCCTTCAAGCCTGCCTTCTTCACCCCTTCCAGCCTGCCTTCTTCACCCCTTCCAGCCTGCCTTCTTCACCCCTTCCAGCCTGCCTTCTGCTCCACTTCCAGCCTGCCTTCTTCACCCCTTCCAGCCTGCCTTCTTCACCCCATCCAGCCTGCCTTCTTCACCCCTTCCAACCTGCCTTCTGCTCCCCTTCAAGCCTGCCTTCATCACCCCTTCCAGCCTGCCTTCTTCACCCCTTCCAGCCTGCCTTCTGCTCCCCTTCAAGCCTGCCTTCATCACCCCGTCCAGCCTGACTTCTTCACACCATCCAGCCTGCCTTCTTCACCCCTTCCAGCCTGCCTTCTTCACCCCTTCCAGCCTGCCTTCTTCACCCCTTCCAGCCTGCCTTCTTCACCCCTTCCAGCCTGCCTTCTTCACCCCTTCCAGCCGTCCTTCTTCACCCCTTCCAGCCTGCCTTCTTCTCTCCTTCAAGCCTGCCTTCTTCACCCCTTCCAGCCTGCCTTGTTCACCCCTTCCAGCCTGCCTTCTTCACCCCTTCCAGCCTGCCTTCTTCACCCCTTCCAGCCTGCCTTCTTCACCCCTTCCAGCCTGCCTTCTTCACCCCTTCCAGCCTGCCTTCTTCACCCCTTCCAGCCTGCCTTCTTCACCCCTTCCAGCCTGCCTTCTTCACCCCTTCCAGCCTGCCTTCTGCTCCCCTTCCAGCCTGCCTTCTTCACCCAATCCAGCCTGCCTTCTTCACCCCTTCCAGCCTGCCTTCTTCACCCCTTCCAGCCTGCCTTCTTCACCCCATCCAGCCTGCCTTCTTCACCCCTTCCAGCCTGCCTACTTCACCCCTTCCAGCCTGCCTTCTTCACCCCTTCCCGCCTGCCTTCTGCTCCCCTTCCAGCCTTCCTTCATCACCCCTTCCAGCCTGCCTTCTTCACCCCTTCCAGCCTGCCTTCTTCACCCCATCTAGCCTGCCTTCTTCACCCCATCCAGCCTGCCTTTTTCACCCCTACCAGCCTGCCTTCTTCACCCCATCCAGCCTGCCTTCTTCACCCCTTCCAGCCTGCCTTCTTCACCCCTTCCAGCCTGCCTTCTTCACCTCTTCCAGCCTACCTTCTTCACCCCTTCCAGCCTGCCTTCTTCTCCCCTCCAAGCCTGCCTTCTTCACCCCTTCCAGCCTGCCTTCTGCTCCCCTTCAAGCCTGCCTTCTTCACCCCTTCCAGCCTGCCTTCTGCTCCCCTTCCAGCCTGAGTTCTCTCCTTCCAACCTGAGTTCTTCTTCCCTTCCAGCCTGAGTTCTCTCCTTCCAGCCTTATATCTCTCACTTCAAGCCTGAACTCTTGACGCATCTCCAGACTGATCTCTTGACACCCTTCCAGACTGACGTCTCCCACATCCATTCAGATTTTCTCCTTAACACCATTGTACACTAATATCTTCGTCCAGGTCAGGACTGAATTATTAACTCCATTCCAGTTTGACTTCTTAATACGACTACATTCGCGATCCCTTTCCAATCTGACTCTTTCACCCCCTTACGTCTGACAATCTGATCCCTTTTCAGTCTACACAGATCAGTCGTTTCTTGACAGCACGTTGCTTCATAATTAATACTCTGTTTAACATTCTGGCTTTCTTCCTGCCTCTTTCTCTTGCATTACCTTTTTGTTTCCTCCCTGTCGACCTTTTATCCTATTCCAGACCTTTTTTTCTTCCTTCTTGCGCAGCGTACTCGTTTCCTCTATGTCTGACGATGTTGCTTTCTCCGTAACTGGCTTGTTTACGTTCTCCTTGTTTAGAGGAGTGACTAAATAATTATTTGACTATTTGAATGACTGACTATATAACCTCTTTGAATTCTGGACGTCCGCCCTTCCATACGGCAGAAATAGATCCTCGTTTGACAACATACTTCGTGACATTTTTTCGAATCAAGGCTTGAAAATTTTCTCTCTGGCTAACTTTTTGACTGACTCCATATCTGACGTGTTGACTACTTTGTCAGATTTACTGATTGCTTCAATGTCTTCAAGCTGACTGCCTTCCTAACTGACATGTTTACTGCCTCTCTGATTGGTTGATTACTTTCATCAAAGACTAGTCAACTGCTTCTATGTCTGGCTTGTTAATTGACTCCATTTATGGCTAGTTGGCTGTTACCCTGTCTGACTTGTTGACAGCCTCCTTGTCTGATTTGTTGACAGCCTCCCTGTCTGACTTGTTGGCAGCCTCCTTGTCTGACTTGTTGACAGGCTCCATGTCTGACTTGTTGACAGCCTCCCTGTCTGACTTGTTGACAGCCTCCCTGTCTGACTTGTTGGCAGCCTCCCTGTCTGACTTGTTGACAGCCTCCCTGTCTGACCTGTTGACAGCCTCCCTGTCTGACTTGTTGACAGCCTCCCTGTCTGACTTGTTGACAGCCTCCCTGTCTGACTTGTTGGCAGCCTCCCTGTCTGACTTGTTGGTAGCCTTCCTGTCTGACCTGTTGACAGCCTCCCTGTCTGACGTATTGACAGCCTCCCTGTCTGATTTCTTGACAGCCTCCCTGTCTGACTTGTTGGCAGCCTTCCTGTCTGACCTGTTGACAGCCTCCCTGTCTGACGTGTTGACAGCCTCTCTGTCTGACGTGTTGACAGCCTCCCTGTCTGACTTCTTGACAGCCTCCCTGTCTGACTTGTTGTTAGCCTCCCTGTGTGACTTCTTGACAGCCTCCCTGTGTGACTTGTTGACAGCCTCCCTGTGTGACTTGTTAACAGCCTCCCTGTGTGACTTCTTGACAGCCTCCATGTGTGACTTGTTGACAGCCTCCATGTCTGACTTGTTGACAGCCTCCATGTCTGTCTTATTGACAGCCTCCATTTCTGTCTTGTCGACAGCCTCCCTGTCTGACATGTTGACAGCCTCCCGGTCTGACATGTTGACAGCCTCCCTGTCTGACATGTTGATAGCCTCCCTGTCTGACTTGCTAACAACCTCCATGTCTGACTTGTTGACAGCCTCCCTGTCTGACATGTTGACAGCCTCCCTGTCTGACTTGTTGACAGCCTCCCTGTCTGACTTGTTGGTAGCCTTCCTGTCTGACCTGTTGACAGCCTCCCTGTCTGACATGTTGACAGCCTCCATGTCTGTCTTGTTGACAGCCTCCCTGTCTGTCTTGTTGATAGCCTCCCTGTCGGCCTTGTTGACAGCCGCCTTGTCTGATTTGTTGACAGCCTCCCTGTCTGATTTGTTGACAGCCTCCCTGTCTGACCTGTTGACAGCCTCCCTGTCTGCCATGACGGTTGCCTTCTTAGTGGTGGCCGTCGCCACCTGGCTGACATATGGCTACACACACACTTTCCTCTCGTAAGTCTGTCCCTCCACACCTGTTTCAAATTATAATGTTCCACCTGTTCCATCTGCTCCACCTGTTCCACCTGTTCCATCTACTTAACCTGTTCCATCTGCTCCACCTGCTCCACCTGTTCCATCTGCTTAACCTGTTCCATCTGCTCCACCTGCTCCACCTGTTCCATCTGCTTAACCTGCTCCACCTGCTCCACCTGTTCCATCTGCTTAACCTGCTCCACCTGTTCCATCTGCTCCACCCGCTCCACCTTGTATTCCCTGCCTGAGAGTACCTCGCAACCTCTCTGCCTTGCGTTACGATTCCACACCGGAGTGAGTTTACGATATCTTAACTTTATTCCGGACTAGCTTATCGATTCCCTGCCTGCCTGCCTGACTCTCTGATTCTCCTTCTGTGGGATTGCTTGACCCTATCTCATGGGGTTATTCCTTCCCTGACTATTTGGGTGCTTTCAGGACGATAGCTTGAAATTCATTGTGTTTTCGCTATCTTATTTATTTCCTGTCGACTATTTTTCAAAATGTATCTTTCTATTCATCTTTCTATTAATGCGATCTTTTCATTCGGCTTTCCCTCAGACTAACTTTCTATATACCTTTTGACTTTATAAAATTCCAATTATTAACTTGATATCGTTATCCATATCAGTTATCTTGGCACTTGCAATCTCCTTGTCTTTCCTGGCACTTTCATCTCTGTGTTTTTTAACTTTACAATAGCGTTAATATGTGTTATCTTGGCACACGCATTCGCATTGATATCTGTTATCTTGACAACCGCATCCTTACTTGCTATAAGGAAATTCAAGTACTTTCGTTTTATAATGACTCTCATATAGTTCCTTGTTATCATGACTCACATTTTTCCTTGTTATCATGACTCACATTTTTCCTTGTTATCATGACTCACCTTTTTCCTTGTTATCATAATATTCATTTTCTTCCTTCTTGTTATCACACCCAGATACTTCTATGTTATCCCCTGACACACTCATACTTCTGTGTTATCATGATGCACTTATGTATTTCCCTGTTATCATCACACCCAGATGCTTCCCTATTATCACACCCAGATGCTTCCTTGTTATCTTAACACCCAGGTACTTCCCTGTTATCAACACACCCAGGTACTTCCCTGTTATCATCACACCCAAATACTTCCCTGTTATCATCACACCCAGATACTTCACTGTTATCACACCCAGATACTTCCCTGTTATCATCACACCCAGATACCTCCCTGTTATATTGATACCCAGACACTTCCCTGTTATCATCACACCCAGATACTTCCCTGTTATCATCACACCCAGATACTTCCCTGTTATCATCACACCCAGATACTTCCCTGTTATCACACCCAGATACCTCCCTGTTATTTTGAAACCCAGATACTTCCCTGTTATCATCACACCCCAGATACTTCAATATTATCTTGACACCCAGATACTTCCCTGTTATCATTACAACCAGATATTTCCCTGTTATCATCACACCCAGATACTTCCCTGTTATCATCACACCCAGATATTCCCTGTTATCATCACACCCAGATACTTCCCTGTTATCATCACACCCAGAAAATTCCCTGGTATCATTACACCCAGATACTTCCCTGTTATCTTGACACCCAGATACTTCCCTGTTATCATCACACCCAGATATTCCCTGTTATCATCACACCCAGATACTTCCCTGTTATCTTGACACCCAGATACTTCCCTGTTATCATCACACCCAGATATTCCCTGTTATCATCACACCCAGATACTTCCCTGTTATCTTGACACCCAGATACTTCCCTGTTATCATCACACTCAGATACTTCCCTGTTATCATCACACCCAGATACTTCCCTGTTATCATCACACCCAGATACTTCCCTGTTATCATCACACTCAGATACTTCCCTGTTATCATCACACCCAGATACTTCCCTGTTATCATCACACCCAGATACTTCCCTGTTATCATTACACCCAGATACTTCCCTGTTATCATCACACCCAGATACTTCCCTGTTATCATCACACCCAGATACTTCCCTGTTACCATTACACCCAGATACTTCCCTGTTATCATTACACCCAGATATTTCCTTGTTATCATCACACCCAGATACTTCCCTGTTATCATCACACCCAGATACTTCCCTGTTATCATCACACCCAGATACTTCCCTGTTATCATCACACCAAGATACGTTTCTGTTATCACACTCAGATATTTCCCTGTTATCTTGCCACCCGCTATCCTGTCAAGCGCCACTCCTGGCTATAAGCCGTCTAATGCTGCCTTGCGTCTGTTTTAAACGTCTTTTTACTCGTTTAATCCGCGTTATTTTTCTTTGTTGCCTCCGACGTTATTTTGTGAGTCAACCAACTAACCTGACTTAAGATTGCTTGCGTTTCTCTTCTCGCTCCTAGTGTTCTTCTCCTCGCTCCTTGTGCTCTTCTCCTCGCTCCTTGTGTTCTTCTCCTCGCTCCAAGTGTTCTTCTCCTCGCTCCTTGTGTTCTTCTCCTCGCTCCTAGTGTTCTTCTCCTCGCTCCATGTGTTCTTCTCCTCGCTCCTAGTGTTCTTCTCCTCGCTCCTAGTGTTCTTCTCCTCGCTCCTAGTGCTCTTCTCCTCGCTCCTAGTGTTCTTCTCCTCGCTCCTTGTGTTCTTCTCCTCGCTCCTAGTGCTCTTCTCCTCGCTCCTAGTGTTCTTCTCCTCGCTCCTTGTGTTCTTCTCCTCGCTCCTAGTGCTCTTCTCCTCGCTCCTAGTGTTCTTCTCCTCGCTCCTAGTGTTCTTGTCCTCGCTCCTTGTGTTCTTCTCCTCGCTCCTAGTGCTCTTCTCCTCGCTCCTAGTGTTCTTCTCCTCGCTCCTTGTGTTCTTCTCCTCGCTCCTTGTGTTCTTCTCCTCGCTCCTAGTGTTCTTCTCCTCGCTCCTAGTGTTCTTCTCCTCGCTCCTAGTGTTCTTCTCCTCGCTCCATGTGTTCTTCTCCTCGCTCCTAGTGTTCTTCTCCTCGCTCCTAGTGTTCTTCTCCTCGCTCCTAGTGTTCTTCTCCTCGCTCCTAGTGTTCTTCTCCTCGCTCCTTGTGTTCTTCTCCTCGCTCCTAGTGCTCTTCTCCTCGCTCCTAGTGTTCTTCTCCTCGCTCCTTGTGTTCTTCTCCTCGCTCCTTGTGCTCTTCTCCTCGCTCCTAGTGTTCTTCTCCTCGCTCCTTGTGCTCTTCTCCTCGCTCCTTGTGTTCTTCTCCTCGCTCCTAGTGTTCTTCTCCTCGCTCCTAGTGTTCTTCTCCTCGCTCCTAGTGTTCTTCTCATCGCTCCATGTGTTCTTCTCCTCGCTCCTAGTGTTCTTCTCCTCGCTCCTAGTGTTCTTCTCCTCGCTCCTTGTGTTCTTCTCCTCGCTCTATGTGTTCTTCTCCTCGCTCCTAGTGTTCTTCTCCTCGCTCCTTGTGTTCTTCTCCTCGCTCCTAGTGTTCTTCTCCTCGCTCCTAGTGCTCTTCTCCTCGCTCCTTGTGTTCTTATCCTCGCTCCTAGTGTTCTCCTCGCTCCTAGTGTTCTTCTCCTCGCTCCTAGTGTTCTTCTCCTCGCTCCTAGTGCTCTTCTCCTCGCTCCTTGTGTTCTTCTCCTCGCTCCTAGTGTTCTTCTCCTCGCTCCTTGTGTTCTTCTCCTCGCTCCTTGTGTTCTTCTCCTCGCTCCTAGTGTTCTTCTCCTCGCTCCTAGTGCTCTTCTCCTCGCTCCTTGTGTTCTTCTCCTCGCTCCTTGTGTTCTTCTCCTCGCTCCTTGTGTTCTTCTCCTCGCTCCTAGTGTTCTTCTCCTCGCTCCTTGTGTTCTTCTCCTCGCTCCTTGTGTTCTTCTCCTCGCTCCTTGTGTTCTTCTCCTCGCTCCTAGTGCTCTTCTCCTCGCTCCTTGTGTTCTTCTCCTCGCTCCTAATGCTCTTCTCCTCGCTCCTAGTGTTCTTCTCCTCGCTCCTAGTGTGTCCTTGCTTTCCTAGTTACCAATTGCTTGTTTATTTGTCACTGTTTACTTGTTCTCCTCACTTCTGGTTCTTTGTTTTTGTCACTGAGTGACCGGATATTATCTGTCTTTTTGTTGTCATTATTTTCTTATCATTGTACATGCTTTTCCTCCTGTTCCATTCACTGCTGCCTCTCCTCCCTCCCTGCTGCTGCCTCTCCTCCCTCCCTGCTGCTGCTTCTCCTCCCTCCCTGCTGCTGCTTCTCCTCCCTCCCTGCTGCTGCCTCTCCTCCCTCCCTGCTGCTGCCTCTCCTCCCTCCCTGCTGCTGCTTCTCCTCCCTCCCTGCTGCTGCTTCTCCTCCCTCCCTGCTGCTGCTTTTCCTCCCTCCCTGCTGCTGCCTCTCCTCCCTCCCTGTTGCTGCCTCTCCTCCCTCCCTGCTGCTGCTTCTCCTCCCTCCCTGCTGCTGCTTCTCCTCCCTCCCTGCTGCTGCCTCTCCTCCCTCCCTGCTGCTTCCTCTCCTCCCCCCCTGCTGCTGTCTCTCCTCCCCCCCTGCTGCTGTCTCTCCTCCCCCCCTGCTGCTGTCTCTCCTCCCCCCCTGCTGCTGCCTCTCCTTCCCCCCCTGCTGCTGCCTCTCCTCCCTCCCTGCTGCTGTCTCTCCTCCCTCCCTGCTGCTGCCTCTCCTCCCCCCCTGCTGCTGCCTCTCCCCCCCCCCTGCTGCTGCCTCTCCCCCCCCTGCTGCTGCCTCTCCTCCCCCCCCTGCTGCTGCCTCTCCTCCCCCCCTGCTGCTGCCTCTCCTCCCCCCCTGCTGCTGCCTCTCCTCCCCCCCCTGCTGCTGCCTCTCCTCCCTCCCTGCTGCTGCCTCTCCTCCCTCCCTGCTGCTGCCTCTCCTCCCTCCCTGCTGCTGCCTCTCCTCCCTTCCCCTGCTGCTGCCTCTCCTCCCTCCCTGCTGCTGCCTCTCCTCCCTCCCTGCTGCTGCCTCTCCTCCCTCCCTGCTGCTGCCTCTCCTCCCCCCCTGCTACTGCCTCTCCTCCCTCCCTGCTGCTGCCTCTCCTCCCCCCCCCTGCTGCTGCCTCTCCTCCCTCCCTGCTGCTGTCTCTCCTCCCTCCCTGCTGCTGCCTCTCCTCCCTCCCTGCTGCTGCCTCTCCTCCCTCCCTGCTGCTGCCTCTCCTCCCTCCCTGCTGCTGTCTCTCCTCCCTCCCCTGCTGCTGCCTCTCCTCCCTCCCTGCTACTGTCTCTCCTCCCTCCCTGCTGCTGCCTCTCCTCCCTCCCTGCTGCTGCCTCTCCTCCCTCCCTGCTGCTGTCTCTCCTCCCTCCCTGCTGCTGCCTCTCCTCCCTCCCTGCTACTGTCTCTCCTCCCTCCCTGCTGCTGCCTCTCCTCCCTCCCTGCTGCTGCCTCTCCTCCCTCCCTGCTGCTGCCTCTCCTCCCCCCCCCTGCTGCTGCCTCTCCTCCCTCCCTGCTGCGGCCTCTCCTCCCTCCCTGCTGCTGCCTCTCCTCCCTCCCTGCTGCTGCCTCTCCTCCCTCCCTGCTGCTGCCTCTCCTCCCCCCCTGCTGCTGCCTCTCCTCCCTCCCTGCTGCTGCCTCTCCTCCCTCCCTGCTGCTGCCTCTCCTCCCTCCCTGCTGCTGCCTCTCCTCCCTCCCTGCTGCTGCCTCTCCTCCCCCCCTGCTGCTGCCTCTCCTCCCTCCCTGCTGCTGTCTCTCCTCCCCCCTGCTGCTGCCTCTCCTCCCTCCCTGCTGCTGCCTTTCCTCCCCCCCCCTGCTGCTGCCTCTCCTCCCTCCCTGCTGCTGCCTCTCCTCCCCCCCTGCTGCTGCCTCTCCTCCCTCCCTGCTGCTGCCTCTCCTCCCTCCCTGCTGCTGCTTCTCCTCCCAGCCCCCACCTACGAGTTCCTCCTCCCAGCCCCCACCAACGAGTACCTCATCCCAGGCCCCACCTACGAGTTCCTCCTCCCAGCCACCACCTACGAGTTCTTCCTCCCAGCCCCCACCTACGAGTTCCTCCTCCCAGCCCCCACCAACGAGTTCCTCCTCCCAGCCACCACCTACGAGTTCCTCCTCCACTCCATAACTCCCCACTCTTGTGCCCGGGGTGTTCCATTATAGATGAACTTGAGCATCATCACCTCAGCTTGCTCTGAGGTCTCTCTCTACACCTCTCCCTCCTCTCTCTCTACACCTCTCCCTCCTCTCTCTCTACACCTCTCCCTCCTCTCTCTCTACACCCCTCCCTCCTCTCTCTCTACACCTCTCCCTCCTCTCTCTACACCTCACCCTCCTCTCTCTCTACACCTCTCCCTCCTCTCTCTCTACACCTTTCCTTCTCTCTCTACACCTCTCCCTCCTCTCTCTACACCTCTCCCTCCTCTCTCTCTACACCTCTC
This sequence comes from Procambarus clarkii, assembly GCF_040958095.1. Taxonomy (NCBI): domain Eukaryota; kingdom Metazoa; phylum Arthropoda; class Malacostraca; order Decapoda; family Cambaridae; genus Procambarus; species Procambarus clarkii. The sequence continues at coordinate 9,109,506 of NC_091224.1, read as the reverse complement.
CCTCCTCTCTACACCTCTCCGTCCCTTCTCTCTCTTCCTGCCCTCCACCACTAGGCTCCCTGCGGCCCTCCACCACCACTAGGCTCCCTGCGGCCCTCCTCCACCACTAGGCTCCCTGCGGCCCTCCACCACTAGGCTCCCTGCGGCCCTCCACCACTAGGCTCCCTGCGGCCCTCCACCACCACTAGGCTTCCTGCGGCCCTCCACCACTAGGCTCCCTGCGGCCCTCCACCACTAGGCTCTCTGCGGCCCCTCCACCACCACTAGGCTCCCTGCGGCCCTCCACCACCACTAGGCTCCCTGCAGCCCTCAACCACTAGGCTCCCTGCGGCCCTCCACCACTAGGCTCCCTGCGGCCCCTCCTCCACCACTAGGCTCCCTGCAGCCCTCCACCACTAGGCTCCCTGCGGCCCTCCACCAATAGGCTCCCTGCAGCCCTCCACCACTAGGCTCCCTGCGGCCCTCCACCACCACAAGGCTCCCTGCGGCCCTCCTCCACCACTAGGCTCCCTGAGGCCCTCCACCACTAGGCTCCCTGCAGCCCTCCACCACTAGGCTCCCTGCGGCCCTCCACCACCACTAGGCTCCCTGCGGCCCTCCTCCACCACTAGGCTCCCTGCGGCCCTCCACCACTAGGCTCCCTGCGGCCCTCCACCACCACTAGGCTCCCCGCGGCCCTCCTCCACCACTAGGCTCCCTGCGGCCCTCCTCCACCTCAAGGCTCCCTGCGGCGTCCTCTCTGCGCTGCGCCATGTCAGTCTTGAGGCTCCCAGCCTCAATAACTTCATTTCCTTCATTAACATATCAGGTGTCAGAACCAACTATTGAATCAACACCGGCACGTCTCTATAGCTGTCTGCGCTGTGCCCTCTCTGCGCTGTGGACATCTCTGCGCTGTGCACCTCTCTGCGCTGTGCACCTCTGCGCTGTGCACCTCTGCGCTGTGCACCTCTCTGGGCTGTGCACCTCTCTGGGCTGTGCACCTCTCTGCGCAGTGCACCTCTGCGCTGTGCACCTCTCTGCGCTGTGCACCTCACTGCGCTGTGCACCTCTCTGCACTGCGCACCTATCTACGCTGTGCAGCTGCACCTCTCTGCGCTAAGTGCAGACACATCTGTTCTGTTCTCCGTCTCACGTTTATGCTGTCCCCCAACACCTGTGAGGCGTACCAACACATCCACACTTGCGCAATGCAGTGCGGCGCAGCGCAGCAACACACACTCACATACACACACACACACACACACACACACACACACTCACACCAATACACTCACACACACACACCTGCGCAGTGCACCAAGTTAACAAAGTCTCATTAGCCTGTAGAGCACCAAACCGAGCAGTTTTCCCGGTAATTGTGGTAAGGTCTGATGAGCTGTGCGTGCGGGTTAACATATTTACAAGCGTCACGACATCCGCCCATCCAACCCACAATCCCACCCTAAATGATGGAACATAGAGAAGGTATTGTATCCAATCAGAGGACCACTAATGGCTCTTGTTTACAGGCTCCCTCGTGGTCGTGGACACCGTGTATCATGTGTCCTCAGTGTCACCTCTCTCGTGTCAACATTAGCCAGAAAGGAAACTGGTTTTAGTGTTTACCTGGAAACATATAACAACAAAAGTTAGATGAATGATGAAGAAATTCGGAAAATGTAATGATATTATGATGATCAAAACAGGGTGAAGGTAGTGATTTGTGAATTTTTCAGAATAGAGACATACATGACTGAGATTTAGAAGCTGTGCTGAAGCTTACCAAGTTGGTAAGTGTGATGTTGTTTTATTGAGGTCGTTAACTCGCCTGGTTGGGAGTGTGGCAGTCATGAAAATGTGTTTTGTTTGGACCAAGACATGTGAACGTGTTTTTAATTAGTGCCAGTGACGAGAAACCAGTTAGTGCCAGTGACGAGAAACCAGTTAGTGCCAGTGACGAGAAACCAGTTAGTGCCAGTGACGAGAAAGTGTCACCAGTTACTGCCAGTGACGAGAACGTGTCTTTAATTAATGCCAGTGACGAGAACGTGTCTTTAATTAATGCCAGTGACGAGAACGTGTCTTTAATTAGTGCCAGTGACGAGAACGTGTCTTCATTTGGTGCCAGTGACGAGAAAGTGCCACCAGTTAGTACCAGTGACGAGAAAGTGTCACCAGTTAGTACCAGTGACGAGAAAGGGTCACCAGTGACTGCCAGTGACGAGAACGTGTCACCCATAAACTAGAAAATTATATTTACTTTTATTCATATAGAAAAAAACGAAAACAAAACAAAACCCGGCGTGTGTCAGCACTAACAGCCAAAGCATGTCAGGGTGGCGCCGCCCGCGCTGGTGCACTCTCTCTCATAATGCGTTGTGAGGACGAGTGAGTGGGGTGTGAGGTATGGACGTGTGAGTCTGACCCAACTCACCATGCAATCCTCAGGCTGCCCTCTGCTGCTGCTGCTGCTTGAGCTGCTGCTCATACTCACCCTTCAACACGGTGAGTATTGATCGTCTCTCTCTCTCAAACTTCCCCTTCGTGGTTGGCTTTTTTGGGCTGTAGTTTGGGTACAAAAACTAGAAACTTGAAATCAAAGTCTTGGAAGAAGGACGCGACTCTCTTAATTTTATCTTCTCTGGTGAATAATATATACAGTATACGATTCATTCTTTCAAGATCATGTTTGAACTATGTCCAATTTTTACCCATTTCGTGTGTGTTTAGTATTATAAAGAAACAACGATTATTTCTTCGTTAGAAACTGGAAATTAGCGAAGACCTTGTGATAGAGATATCTCCAGAGAGTCCATTGGTTCATGCCAGGAAGCTCTAACTCAGGCTTGATCAATCACCCTCTCTCATGGACTTATCCAACCACTCACACTCGTGTGGTAATCAACCACTCACACTCGTGTGGTAATCAACCACTCACACTCGTGTGGTAATCAACCACTCACATTCATGGGGCAATCACCACTCACACTCGTGACGTAATCAACCACTCACACTCGTGACGTAATCAACCACTCACACTCGTGTGGTAATCAAAGACTCACACTCGTGACGTAATCAACCACTCACACTCGTGTGGTAATCAACCACTCACACTCATGTGATAATCAACCACTTACTCTCGTGATAATCAACCAATCTCTCATGTACCTATCCAAAAAGAGTAAAGAGACACTAAGATGAGTTGATTTAACTTACAGATAGAGCTTAGGATGAGCTAGGTTGGGCTCTAAACCTAGCGTTAGGCTTGTCACTCTGTTAAGTATCTAGGTCTATGCAACGCAGACTAGGCCGATGTTTGTAACTTTGCAACAAGTCTGCTTATGTTTGAGACGAGATACATTTAAAAACATTTTGTATTATTCATGTAAACTAAATATGTAATCAAGTCATTCAAAAATACATTCAAACTTGTCAGTTTCAAGGACGTAAGTGTGACATATGGCGAGCCGTATCAGATGTGGCAGCGAGGCACACTGGCAGGAAGACGTAGATGTAGCAGCGAAATTTGCAACATTTGCAGGGGCAATATTATTGACTGTGACAGTGGTAGTGGTGTCTGGCAGTGGTAGTGGTGACTATGACAGTGGTATGGTGACTATGACAGTGGTAGTGGTGACTATGGCAGTGGTAGTGGTGACTGTGACAGTGGTAGTGGTGACTGTGACAGTGGTAGTGGTGACTGTGACAGTGGTAGTGGTGACTGTGACATTGGTAGTGGTGACTATGACAGTGGTAGTGGTGACTATGACAGTGGTAGTGGTGACTATGGCAGTGGTAGTGGTGACTATGACAGTGGTAGTGGTGACATAGAAGAGAGTGACTACAGTTGGTGTAGTAGTATTGTAGCAGTGTTGGGGGACTACAGTAGTTGTAGTGGTAGTATAACAGTGTTGGATGACTACATCAGTGTTATAAAAGCTATAACAGTGATGGCAGCAGCCTTGGTAGTGACCAATCAGTGATGACCTCAGCAGAGCTCGTGCTGTACATTCGTGTATTAAAAATTACTGTTACACTATCTTTCAGCTGCTATAGTTAACTAATTCAAATCATTCGCCATTATTCATTATATATTATAGAAGAGACTAACAAATAGTCAGAAATGGACAGAAATCAAAGAATACAAAGATCGGTACCCCTAGTAATATTTATATTCGTAGTTTATACAATAGTATTATAATGTTGGTGATAAAGTAACTCCATAATAGACCAAACGTAAATTCTTTCAAAATGAAAATTCGCGTTTAAAATGTAAATACGGAAAATAATTTGTGATGGGCAGTTAAAACTTGGGAGACTGTGAAGACTTGGGATTTATGAGACAATATTCTCACTCGCGGAGCTCAAGAAACACACTCAGAATGTTGGGAAACGATCACCCTGATGGCCCTTATCACTCATCAACCCGCCCTCATCTTTAGGGGATACCTCTGTAAGCTGTGTATATACTCTTCATGCGGTGTATATACTCTGCTAGTAGTTATATACTCTGTTAGTAGTGTATATACTCTGTTAGTAGTGTATATACTCTGTTAGTGGTGTATATACTCTGTTAGTAGTGTATATACTCTGTTAGTGGTGTATATACTCTGTTAGTGGTGTATATACTCTGTTAGTGGTATATATATACTCTGTTAGTAGTTATATACTCTGTTAGTGGTGTATATACTCTGTTAGTGGTGTATATACTCTGTTAGTAGTGTATATACTCTGTTAGTGGTGTATATATACTGTTAGTAGTGTATATACTCTGTTAGTAGTGAATATACTCTGTTAGTGGTGTATGTACTTTGTTAGTGGTGTATATACTCTGTTAGTGGTGTATATATACTCTGTTAGTAGTGTATATACTCTGTTAGTAGTGTATATACTCTGTTAGTAGTGTATGTACTTTGTTAGTGGTGTATATACTCTGTTAGTGGTGTATATATACTCTGTTAGTAGTGTATATACTCTGGAAGCAGTGAGTATACTCTGTGAGAAGTGTACTTACTCGGCAAGTAGTGAATATGCTTTGTGAGCCGTGTATATACACTGTAAGCAGCAGTATATAAACTACAAGCAGTGTATATACTCTGCAAGCCGTGTATATTCTCTGTAAACAGTATAAACAGTGTATATGATCTGTAAGCAGTGTATAAACTTAGAAAATAGTGTATATATACTCTGTAAACAGTGTATATACTCTGTAAACAGTGTATATATAATCTGTAAACTGTGTATATGCTCTGTAAACTGTGTATATGCTCTGTAAACTGTGTATATGCTCTGTAAACTGTGTATATGCTCTGTAAAGAGCATATATACTCTGTAGATAGTGTATATATACTCTATAAACAGTGTATATACCCCAGCAATCAGCGTATATACTCTTCTAGCCGTGTATATACTCTGTAAGCAGTGTATGTACTATGCAAGCAGTGTATGTACTATGCAAGCAGTGTATGTACAATGCAAGCAGTGTATGTACCATGCAAGCAGTGTATGTACTCTGCAAGCAGTTTATGTACTCTGCAAGCAGTGTATGTACTCTGCAAGCAGTGTATGTACTCTGCAAGCAGTGTATGTACTCTGCAAGCAGTGTATGTACTCTGTAAGCAGTGTATATACTCTGTAAGCAGTGTATGTACTCGTGCAAGCAGTGTATATACTCTGTAAGCAGTGTATATACTCTGTAAGCAGTGTATATACTCTGTAAGCAGTGTATATACTCTGTAAGCAGTGTATATTCTCTGTAAGCAGTGTATATACTCTGTAAGCAGTGTATGTACTCGTGCAAGCAGTGCATATTCGCTGCAAGCAATGTGTATATACTCTGCAAAGAGTACATACACGCTGCAAGTAGTTAATATACACTGAAAGTAGTGTATATACTCTATAATGACTGACGTGGTGCTCACCGATAATCCTTGCCATTTCATATACTTAGGAAGTATTTAAAACTATTTAGCCTCCTTTGATGCTCTTGCGCTTGACCGTTCTCAATCAAAACAAATTAATCCCCTGAAGCAGACTACAGACTTCGTGTAGAATGTTGACCAGACCACACACTCTAGAACGTGAAGGGACGACGACGTTTCGGTCCGTCCTGGAGCATTCTCAAGTCGATATGAATCGACTTGATAATGGTACAGGACGGACCGAAACGTCGTCGTCGTCCCTTCACCTTCTAGTGTGAGGTCTGGTCAACATACTTTAGCCACGTTATTGTGACTCGTCGTTCGTCTAGAATAATTCTGACTTTGGAGTTCAGATGAATATATAAGACAAGCAGATCTAGAGAGTCTACGGTATGAACAAAAAGTATAAATGACCAACACGAAATTTATTTAAACAAGTTGTATAATAATAAAAATTATAAATGATATTAATTTGCCAAATTTGATTATAGTGCAATTTTTTGTCACTGGGTAGAAACTCTTATTTACTAAATGATTGTGCCTCTATAATACAGTACCTCAATAATACAGTGTCTCCATAATACAGTGCATCTATAGTACAGTGCCTCCATAATACATGCCTCCATAATACAGTGCCTCCATAATACAGTGCATCTATAGTACAGTTCCTCCATAATACAGTGCCTCCATAATACAGTGCCTCCATAATACGGTGCCTCCATAATACAGTGCCTCCATAATATGGTGTCTCCATAATACAGTGCATCTATAATACAGTGCCTCCATAATACAGTGCCTCCATAAAACAGTGCCTTCATAATACAGTGCCTCCATAATACGGTGCCTCCATAATACAGGGTCTCCATAATACAGTGCATCTATAATACAGTGCCTCCATAATACAGTGCCTCCATAATACAGTGCCTTCATAATACAGTGCCTCCATAATACAGTGCCTCCATAATACAGGGCCTCCATAATACAGTGCATCTATAGTTAAGTGCCTCAATAATACAGTGCCTCCATAATACAGTGCATCTATAGTACAGTGCCTCCATAATACAGTGCCTCCATAATATAGTGCCTCCATAATACAGTGCCTCCATAATATAGTGCCTCCATAATACGGTGCCTCCATAATACAGTGCATCTATAGTTCAATGCCTCCATAATACAGTGCCTCCATAATACAGTGCATCTATAGTACAGTGCCTCCATAATACAGTGCCTGCATAATATAGTGCCTCCATAATACAGTGCCTCCATATTACAGTGCATCTATAGTACAGTGCCTCCATAATACAGTGCCTCCATAATATAGTGCCTCCATAATACAGTGTCTCCATAATATAGTGCCTCCATAATACGGTGCCTCCATAATACAGTCCATCTATAGTTCAGTGCCTCCATAATACAGTGCCTCCATAATACAGTGCATCTATAGTACAGTGCCTCCATAATACAGTGCCTGCATAATATAGTGCCTTCATAATACAGTGCCTCCATAATACAGTGCATCTATAGTACAGTGCCTCCATAATACAGTGCCTCCATAATACAGTGCATCTATAGTACAGTGCCTCCATAATACAGTGCCTCCATAATATAGTGCCTCCATAATATGGTGCCTCCATAATACAGTGCATGTATAATACAGTGCGCCCATAATACAGTGCCTCCATAATACACTAATTCCATAATATAGTGCCTCAGTAATACAGTGCCTCTATAATAGAGTGCCTCAATAATACAGTGCCTCTGTAATACAGTGCCTCAATAATACAGTGCCTCCATAATAAAGTGTCCTATAATATTGTGCCCTTATAATACAGTGCAAAATATTACAGTGCCTCCATAATAAAGCGCTTCCATAATACAGCGTGACTATTAAACAGTGCCTCTATAATAGAGTGCCTCCATAATACAGTGCCTCCATAATACAGTGTCTCCATAATACAGTGCCTCCATAATAAAGTACCAACAAATTACAGTGCCTCCATAATAAAGTACCTCAATAATACAGTGCCTCCATAATACAGTGCCTCAATAATACAGTGCCTCCATATTAAAGTACTCACAAATTACAGTGCCTCCATATTAAAGTACTCACAAATTACAGCGCCTCCATATTAAAGTACTCACAAATTACAGTGCCTCCATATTAAAGTACTCACAAATTACAGTGCCACCATTGCTTAGGGAATTTCACCTGAAGGCGTTGACAGTGTATCAGGAATCTTGCAGCCAGGGTAGTGTAGTGTAGTCAGTGAGCAGTGTAGTCTTCGTGTACCGTAGTCAGTGAGCAGTGTAGTCTTCGTGTACCGTAGTCAGTGAGCAGTGTAGTCTTCGTGTACCGTAGTCAGCGAGCAGTGTAGTCTTCGTGTACCGTAGTCAGCGAGCAGTGTAGTCTTCGTGCACCGTAGTCAGTGAGCAGTGTAGTCTTCGTGTACCGTAGTCAGCGAGCAGTGTAGTCTTCGTGTACCGTAGTCAGTGAGCAGTGTAGTCTTCGTGTACCGTAGTCAGTGAGCAGTGTAGTCTTCGTGTACCGTAGTCAGTGAGCAGTGTAGTCTTCGTGTACCGTAGTCAGTGAGCAGTGTAGTCTTCGTGTACCGTAGTCAGTGAGCAGTGTAGTCTTCGTGTACCGTAGTCAGTGAGCAGTGTAGTCTTCGTGTACCGTAGTCAGTGAGCAGTGTAGTCTTCGTGTACCGTAGTCAGTGAGCAGTGTAGTCTTCGTGTACAGTAGTCTACGTGTACAGTAGTCTACGTGTACAGTAGTCTACGTGTACAGTAGTCTACGTGTACAGTAGTCTACATGTACAGTAGTCTACGTGTACAGTAGTCTACGTGTACAGTAGTCTACATGTACAGTAGTCTACGTATACAGTAGTCTACATGTACAGTAGTCTACATGTACAGTAGTCTACGTGTACAATAGTCTACGTGTACAGTAGTCTACGTGTACAATAGTCTAAGTGTACAGTAGTCTACGTATACAGTAGTCTACATGTACAGTAGTCTACATGTACAGTAGTCTACGTGTACAGTAGTCTACGTGTAGTGTAGTCTGCTGGGAATTGTTTAAAATAAAACCTCGTATACCAGACTTGTCCACAATAAAGTTAGCAAGAGTACAGAGCTACAACAATTTAAACACTGTTAATGGTTCTCCCTCGTCAACATTTCTTGGCTAATGGACGCCGGAATCGACGATGGTATGCCGGGGTCCACACTGGTAATGGTGGGCCGATTTGGAAGCAGCAAATGGTCGGTTTGAGGCGGCTAATGATTGGCTTGAGGCGGTTAATGGTTGGCTAGAGGCGGCTAATGGTTGGCTTGAGGCGGTTAATGGTTGGCTTGAGGCGGTTAATGGTTGGCTTGAGGCGGTTAATGGTTGGCTTGAGGCGGCTAATGGTTGGCTTGAGGCGGTTAATGGTTGGCTTGAGGCGGCTAATGGTTGGCTTGAGGCGGTTAATGGTTGGCTTGAGGCGGTTAATGGTTGGCTTGAGGCGGCTAATGGTTGGCTTGAGGCGGTTAATGGTTGGCTTGAGGCGGCTAATGGTTGGCTTGAGGCGGTTAATGGTTGGCTTGAGGCGGCTAATGGTTGGCTTGAGGCGGTTAATGGTTGGCTTGAGGCGGCTAATGGTTGGCTTGAGGCAGTTAATGGTTGGCTTGAGGCGGCTAATGGTTGGCTTGAGGCGGCTAATGGTTGGCTTGAGGCGGTTAATGGTTGGCTTGAGGCGGCTAATGGTTGGCTTGAGGCGGTTAATGGTTGGCTTGAGGCGGCTAATGGTTGGCTTGAGGCGGTTAATGGTTGGCTTGAGGCGGCTAATGGTTGGCTTGAGGCGGTTAATGGTTGGCTTGAGGCGGTTAATGGTTGGCTTGAGGCGGCTAATGGTTGGCTTGAGGCGGTTAATGGTTGGCTTGAGGCGGCTAATGGTTGTTTTGAGGCGTCTAATGGTTGGCTTGAGGCGGTTAATGGTTGGCTTGAGGCGTCTAATGGTTGGCTTGAGGCGGTTAATGGTTGGCTTGAGGCGTCTAATGGTTGGTTTGAGGCGGTTAATGGTTGGCTTGAGGCGATTATTGGTTTGCTGGAGGCGGCTATTGGTTAGCTCCAGGCGGCTAATGGTAAGCTCCAGGCGACTAAAAGTTAGACGAGCGCAGCTAAAGGTTAACTCAACGCACCTAATGGTTAGTCCGACACGGCTAATGGCACGTCGGCGACTACACGGTTAAATACGACCACTGTGCCCCCTTGAGAGCTCCTCTAATGGGCCTAATAAAGAGGTGGAATATATCTCAAGTTAAAACATTTCAAGCGCCGCGGAAACCCCACAATATGAGCCATAGCCCTGGAAACACAAACCGAAACTGTCTCTATTTTCCGCTTGTTACAACTTGTAATGAAGTTGTTACATCTTGGCTTAACGTGTTTGTGACGTATTAGAACGTTGTTACAACTTGCTATATTGGTTGTTATAACTGGTTAGGTGGTGTTAAAACTTGTTCGAACGTTGTACCAACGTCGTAATTTCGGTGTGTGTTTGGCGGGAGTGAACCAGCGGGCCAGAGCCTCCGCCGCATTATCACACAATTTAGATAATATTTCCTGACATCTGTCTCCTTTCTGGACGGGAACTGTCAGTCGGGGGGGGGGGGGGGAGGCCCTGGGGGGAGGGGGGGGGTCATAGTTACGCACCTGTCAATTACTGTCCGTCAGTATGGCCTCATCCGTAATTATCCGCGATTAACATCCGTCATTATTTATTGTCTCCTCTGATGTCCAGTGGTGAGACATGTGTCCGGTGATGAGATTCATGGCCACACACACTACACATTGTCCCTGTGTGTCGGGTGATGAGACACATGGCCACACACAATACACACCGTCCCTGTGTGTCGAGTAATGAGACACATGGCCACACACAATACACACCGTCCCGCTGTGTCGAGTAATGAGACACATGGCCACACACACACTACACACCATCCCGCTGTGTCGGGTAATGAGACACATGGCCACACACAATACACACCATCCCGCTGTGTCGGGTAATGAGACACATGGCCACACACACAATACACACCATCCCGCTGTGTCGAGTAATGAGACACATGGCCACACACACAATACACACCGTCCCGCTGTGTCGAGTAATGAGACACATGGCCACACACACACTACACACCATCCCGCTGTGTCGAGTAATGAGACACATGGCCACACACAATACACACCATCCCGCTGTGTCGAGTAATGAGACACATGGCCACACACACAATACACACCGTCCCGCTGTGTCGAGTAATAAGACACATGGCCACACACACACTACACACCATCCCGCTGTGTCGAGTAATGAGACACATGGCCACACACAATACACACCATCCCGCTGTGTCGAGTAATGAGACACATGGCCACACACACACTACACACCATCCCGCTGTGTCGAGTAATGAGACACATGGCCACACACAATACACACCATCCCGCTGTGTCGGGTAATGAGACACATGGCCACACACAATACACCGCCGGCAGATGAGAGTTGAATAATGCGAACCAGGGTCGTAAAACCGCGCAATTTGGAGGTAAAATTTCCTGAGGCGTCTCATCACTGGAGACACAAGTTTCTATAACGATGTGATGAAATTCAAATGTTTTTGATGAGTTGTGTTGGTCCACACTCTCAGCTCAGTGGGTGATGAGTTGTGTTGGTTCACACACTCAGCTCAGTGGGTGATGAGTTGTGTTGGTTCACACTCTCAGCTCAGTGGGTGATGAGTTGTGTTGGTCCACACTCTCAGCTCAGTGGGTGATGAGTTGTGTTGGTTCACACTCTCAGCTCAGTGGGTGATGAGTTGTGTTGGTCCACACTCTCAGCTCAGTGGGTGATGAGTTATATTGGTTCACACTCTCAGCTCAGTGGGTGATGAGTTATATTGGTTCACACTCTCAACTCAGTGGGTGATGAGTTATGTAGGTCCACACTCTCAGCTCAGTGGGTGATGAGTTATATTGGTTCACACTCTCAACTCAGTGGGTGATGAGTTATGTAGGTCCACACTCTCAGCTCAGTGGGTAATACTCAGCTCTATATAGAGTAAGTATATACGATAGATCACTCTATTTAGAGTCAGTGGGATCCCAACATACATCGCTCTACTTAGAATAAATGTATACATGATACTTTGCTCTATTTCGGGTAAATGATGTATTGATGTATAAGTGATACATCACTCTATATATAGTTTGTACTCGATACATCGCTCTATTTACATTAAGTGCATTCGTGATACATCGCCCTATAAAGTGCTTAGGCGATTCATTGTTCTACGTTGAGGAATGTGTATGCACTCAATATAGAGCCAATGTTTACACTATACATTGCTCTATTTTGGGTAAGTCTATATACTATACATCGCTTTATATAAAGTAAACATATCAACGATATATCGTTCTATCTAAGGTTAGTGTATACACGATACTCAGCTCTATATAAAGTAATTGTATAAACTTTACTCAGCTCTAGAGTAAGTGTATTCACGATACTCAGCTCTATATGGAGGAAGTTCATACACGATACACAGCTTTGTATAGAATAGGTGCATTCCCGATGCACCGCTCTATATAAAGTAAATACACCACACTCAGCTCTATATAGAGGAAGTGCTTACACGATTCATCGCTTTAAACAGAATAAATAAATAAACATATACGTAGCTCTGTAGAGTAAGTGTATACACGAAACATCGCTCTGTATAGAGCATGTATATACACTAGATTTTGCTCTATACAGAGTAAGTGTATACACTCAATACCGAGTAAATATATACACTATACTTCGCTCTATATAGAATAAGTGAATTCACGGTACTTTGTTCTGTATAAAATCAGTGTATACACAATACATCGCTCTTTATAGAGTAAGTGCATATATACGATACATTGCACTAAATAGAGTAAGTGAATACGCTCTATATAGAGTAAGTGTATTCACGATACCTCGTTCTATATAGAGTAAGTGTATTCAGGATCCATCGCTCTGTTTAGACTAAGTGAATACACGATTCATCGTCCTGTATAGAGTGTGTAATTACGATTCCTCGTTCTATTTAGAGTAAGTGTATTCACGATTCATTGTTCTATATAGAGTAAGTGAATACAAGATACATCGCTATGCCTGTTCTCACACCTAGAAACATTCGCAATTAGAAATTCGTGATGTAAGAGACATGGGTCCGTGAACACATTGACTCACTGAACACGAGTGTTTTTAGTGAACAGGTCGTTCACATTAAAATGGAATGAACACATAACGTCAATTTGGAATGGCTTCATTATGATGTCACCTTTTTCTTATTTAGCAGTGAATGTTACCTTAGCAGTGTGTGTGTGTGTGTGTGTGTGTGTGTGTGTGTGTGTGTGTGTGTGTGTGTGTGTGTGTGTGTGTGTGTGTGTGTTCACCTAGTTGTACTCGCCTAGTTGTGCTTGCGGAGCTTTGGAGCAACTGTCAATCAACTTGTGTACAGGTTCCTGAGCCTATTGGGCTCTATCATATCTACATGTGAAACTGTGTATGGAGTCTGCCTCCATCACATCACAGCCTAATGCATTCCATCTGTTAACTAACCTGACACTGAAAAAAATCTTTCTTATGTCTCTCTGGCTAATTTGAGTACTAAGTTTCCACGTGTGTCCCTTTGTTCGTGTTCCACCCTTGCTCAGTGTTTTTCTGTATCCACCCTGTCAGTTCCGTTGTGAATTATGTAAGTGGTGGTCATATTTCCCCTACTTCCTCTGCCTTCCAGGGACATGAGGTTTAATTCCTGTAGCTTTCCTCATAATTTATACCTCAAAGTTCTGGGACTAGTCTGGTGGCATATCTCTGAATCTTCGTTAACTTTATAAGGACTCAAGGCTGCAGCTGCATAATCCAAGACTGGTTTGACAAATGTGGTATACAAGGTTCTCAATGATTCCTTACACAAGTTCCTAATGGCATTTATGTTGGCCAACCTATCATACGCCGCTGATTATATCCTTTTGATGTGGGCTTCTGGGACAGGTTTGGTGTGATATTAATCCCCAGATCTTTCTTTCTTCTTGACTCATGAATGATTTCACCTGCCAGATGGTATGTTGTGCTCAGCCTCCTGCTTTCGTCACCTAATTTCATTACTTTACACTTACTTGACTTAAACTTTAGCAGCCATTTTTATGGACCATTCTTCCAGTTTGTCTAGGTCGTCTTATAGTCTCTTTCTATCTTCCTCTGTCTTCATCCTTCTCCTAATTTTACCACCATCGGCAAAAATTGAGAGGAATGAGTCTATACCTTCAGGAAGATCGTTTACATATTTCAGAAACAGGATGGGTCCAAGTATAGGGCTCTGTTTGACTCCGCTGGTGACATGTCGTCACTTCGAGGTCTCCCCCCTCACAGTTACTCGCTGTTTTCTGTTGCTTAGATACTCCCTTGTCCACTGGAGCACTTTCCCTGTAATTCCTGACTGTTTCCCTAGCTTATGCACTTTCTGACAGTCTAAGAAAATGCCGTCTCCCCATCCATCTCTTTCTTGTCTAATCTTTTTTCCTCTGTCACATAATTCTATTAACCCTGTGAGGCACAATTTACTATCCCTGAACCCATACTGGTGGTGTGTTACAAAGCGCATTCTCACCAGATGTTCTACGACCTTTTTCCTCGCAAACTTCTCCGTCACCTAACATGGAATATAAGTTAGGGGAAACCGGCCTGAAGGTCAGTGCCTCTTGCCCATCACCCTCTTTGTATATTTGGAATGCATAAGCTGTCTTCTAACGTTCCGGTAGGTCTCCTGTTTTTCCTGAGACCTGTCATACACCGTAAAGAGTTGCATACATAGTGCTTCTGCACCCTATTTAAGTATTCATAGTGAGATTCTGTCAGACCCAGCAGCCTTTGTCACATTCACCTCCAACAGATTCTTTTTTATTTACATCTCTGATAAGCTCAAATTCCTCATAGGTTGCTTCAGTTACTACTACCTCTCTAATTACAGTGATTTCTCCTTGCTCTTTTATGAAGACCTTTGCAATCTCCTGTTGACTTCTTCACACACCTCCTTGTCATTCTCAGTCTATCTCTTCTCTCCTTTTCTCAGTTTCATCAATTGCTCTTTCATTGTTGTGTTCCTCGTAATGTGGCTGTGGAACAGTTTTGGGTGGGTCTTGGCTTTAATTCCTAAGTCATTTTCATACTGTCTCTCTACTTCTCTTCTTTTCACCCGTGCTCAAACGTTTTTCTTTGTCCACCCTCTCAATTCTCCTGAGAATTTTGTAGGTGGTTATCATGTCTTCCCTTACTCTTCTGTTTTCCAGGGACGTGAGGTTCAGCTCCTTTAGCCTTTCCTCGTAGTTCATACCTCTCAGTTCCGGGACGAGTCTGGTGGCATACCGCTGAATTTTTTCTACCTTTGTCTTGTGTATAACTAGGTATGGACTCCAGGCTGGAGCTGCATATTCTAGGATTGGTCTGACAAAAGTGGTATACAGGGTCTTAAACGATTCCATACACAAGATTCTAAAGGCAGGTCTTCTGTTGGCCAACCTAGCATATGACGCTACCTTGAGGTTACCTTGAGGTGCTTCCGGGGCTTAGCGTCCCCGCGGCCCGGTCGTCGACCAGGCCTCCTGGTTGCCGGACTGATCAACCAGGCTGTTGGACGCGGCTGCTCGCAGCCTGACGTATGAGTCACAGCCTGGTTGATCAGGTATCCTTTGGAGGTGCTTATCCAGTTCTCTCTTGAACACTGTGAGGGGTCGGCCAGTTATGCCCCTTATGTGTGGTGGAAGCGTGTTGAACAGTCTCGGACCTCTGATGTTGATAGAGTTCTCTCTCAGAGTACCTGTTGCCTAAACGCTTATGATATCCTTTTGATATGGGCCTCAAGGGATACGTTCGGTTTGATATCAACCTCCAGACCTTTCTCTCACTTTGACTCTTGCAGGATTTCACCTCCCAGATGGTACCTTGTGTTCAGTCTTCTGCTCCTTTCGCCTAATTTAATTACTTTACACATTCCTGAGTTGAACTTTAGCAGCCATTTTCTACACCATTCTTCCAGTTTATCCAGGTCATCCTGTAGTCTCTGTCTATCTTCATCTGTTTTGATTCTTCTCGTAATTTTTGAATCATCAGCAAACATTGAGAGGAATGAGTCTATACTCTCCGGAAGATCATTTACATGTATTAGAAACAGGATGGGTCCAAGTACTGACCCCTGTGGGACTCCGCTGATGACATCTCGCCACTCTGATGTCTCCCCCTCTCACAGTTACTCGCTGTTTCCTGTTGCTTAAGTACTCCCTTATCCACTGGAGCACCCTCCCTTTTAATCCTGCCTGTTGCCCAATTTTTTTTAATACCCTTTTATGAGGTACTGTGTCAAAGGCTTTCTGACAGTCCAAGAAAATGCAGTCTGCCCACCCTTCTCTTTCTTGCCAAATTTTTGTTGCCTGGTCATAGAAATCTATTAAACCTGCGAGGCACCATTTACCATCTCTGAACCCATGTTAGTGGTGTTTTACAAAGCTATTTCCCTCCAGATGCTCTACGAGTCTTTTCCTCACGATCTTCTCCATCACCTCCATCTCCATCACCCATCACCTTAAGTGTGTGTGTGTGTGTGTGTGTGTGTGTGTGTGTGTGTGTGTGTGTGTGTGTGTGTGTGTGTGTGTACTCACCTAGTTGTGTTTGGGGGGGTTGAGCTCTGGCTCTTTGGTAGGCTCTTTGTGTGTGTGTGTGTGTGTGTGTGTGTGTGTGTGTGTGTGTGTGTGTGTGTGTGAGTGTGTGTGTGTGTGTGTGAGTGTGTGTGTGTGTGTGTAAATGATTTACAAACGTTAAACGAACAGTCGAAATGTCCACTGTTCTCCAAAATGAATTATATGATACAGAAATTAATAGGTAAATTGGATCGTTATCAATATTGGTTTTCGATATTTAGTGAGCGGAAGCGAGGAAAGGGCAAAGTTCCAATACTTCACTGGTCTGTCGTGGCGCTCTTTGGCGGCAAATGTTAGTGAATGATCAATATCTTACGTTTGAAAGTCCTTATATATATAAGGTGAAATTTGTAAACTTACTTTCTGAAAAGGCTAAAATTTGTTCACAAATTCTGTAATTGAAAAGTGTATTAGCATTATCAGCATGAATATAAATGAAACTTATTTAAATGTTATCTTGAGGTTATCTTGAGATGATTTCGGGGCTTTTTAGAGTCCCCGCGGAACACTAAAAACTTTATAGTGTCCACCCCCAGGAAGCTGCCTGTGACAGCTGACTAACACCCAAGTACCTATTTTACTGCTAGGTAACAGGGGCATAGGGTTAAAGAAACTCTGCCCATTGTTTCTCGCCGGCGCCTGGGATCGAACCCAGGACCACAGGATCACAAGTCCAGCGTGCTGTCAGCTCGGCCGACCGGCTCCCTCTGTACAACCAAATACTTAACGATATGAAGGTTATACTTGTGATATCATCATTCTGGATATATTTAAAAATAAAAATATACACGGTCAAATATTTGTATTTACCTTTAATGAACATTAAAACATTAAACATTTTCATGTTCTCTCATTCCACGTGTTCAATTTTTGTCACATATACACTGCTTGCTACATATAGTAACCTTACTGGTGTCATATATACATGGCTTGCCACATATATAGTAATATTTATGATGTCACATGTACATGACTTGCCACATATAGTAACATATCTGATGTCACATATACACTACCTGCTACATATAGTAACCTTACTGGGGTCATATATACATGGCTTGCTACATATAGTAACCTTACTGGGGTCACATATACACTACCTGCTACATATAGTAACCTATCTGATGACCACATACACTCACATATAGTAGCCTGCCAAATAAACTTTTCCTGAAATGACAAAAATTATTTTATATGGCTTAGGATGAGAAGGGGAAATAGTGTGATTACGCGGCGGGGAAGTCAGATGTTGTTGATACCTGGTTGATACCTGGTTGATACCTGGTTGATACCTGGTTGATACCTGGTTGATGGGGTTCTGAGAGTTCTTCTACTCCCCAAGCCCGGCCCGAGGCCAGGCTTGACTTGTGAGAGTTTGGACAACCAGGCTGTTGCTTGGAGCGGCCCGCAGCCCCACATACCCACCACAGCCCGGTTGGTTGTCGTGGCATGTGGAGTCCAGTCTTCAGTATGTCACCTGGATGGTGCTACTGGAACTGGAAGGCAGTACATATGGTTCCTACAATACCAAAATACAATTGTAGATTACATTTAGTACTTAAAATACAAGAATATAATTGTGGATTACATATGATTCATATAATACCAGAATACAATAGAGGGTTACATATTGTTCCTACAACTCCAGAATACAATTGTGTGGTATATGGTTCCTACACGACTGGAATACAATTGTGATTTGCGTATGGTTATTATAAAATTTACGAACATTGCTAAAACACTTTAGTATCCAAACCAGATAATGATGAATAAAATATATAATAATACAATGGTTTTCAACAATGTATAATGGGGAATGTTATCATGTATTTAGCTGATCCGATATCTTTACCAGTATCTCAAACTCTTTGGACAAACAAAGGGAATATGTCTATAAGACACGACATGATTGTATCACAATTGTGGCAAGAAATATGTAATGTGAAGTAATACAAGAGTCTTGATGCAGTAATTTTCGTTGAGAGCGCAATCTTAATTATTACTCTTTAAATGTAAATGTTGAATAACAGGGAAATAATGAGAAACGTCTTTTCCATATAAATTATTTATTAAGTTTATTACAAATTATTCTTTAAATAAAGTAGTGGGCTCATGGTATAATTTTACAGTAATATACTTAGAAGGGGACAAAACACCATGTGCACACACACATATGTGTTCAATTATGCACAGTACTGTTGAGAATGTGCAGCATTCAGACATTCTGATTTTATTGAGACATAAGGTATCCTTTGAGTCTCGGGTTGACTATCGAAAGTGTAAACGTGTTACGACCGTTGAGAGACAGTTCGTCCCATTTACGATAACCCTCGAAGTTCGGTCTATGTTAACGAGACGGGGAGAAGGAAGGGATTTTCAGGGGGAAAGCGCCAAGTCATTACGACTATATAGCAGTGAGAAGTGAGGGGGGGGGGGGGCAGGATAAGGTTTTGGGATGGAACGGATGGAAGTGAATGGTGCCCAACCACTTGGACGATCGGGGATTGAACGCCGACCTGCATTAAGCGATACCGTCGCTCTACCGTCCAGCCCAAGAGGTTGGGCTGGACGGTTAAAGTGTCAAGTTCGATCTGATTCCTAGATGGTGTCGAACAATTACCCTCTTGTTACGCTTGATTGGCGAGGATATTAGACAGTTAACAGTGAAATCGTTTGTATTAGGGTGCGTGGGAAGTTACGGGGCTCGACTTGGGCATAGGTAAGAGTTGATCAGAGATATATCTTTTATTGAAGGTTGTTACTCGTATATTACAATCTTCCTTAAGTCACGATGATGGGGGAACGACAGGTAACTGTAGTAGGCAACTGCACAGAGAATGAGGCAGGAAATAGTCAAATTTACAAACTTTAGTAATTTATATTTGAAAGATTTTCTCTAGTTTTACAAAATACATGGTTCGTCTCAAAATACTTCACTAAGAAAATACCTCACAAACATGTATGTCTGGTTCCTTTTAATGAATGCAGGCCAATATATACACCGTAAGTGCATTGCGCTTTTCAGAATTTATATACACAAAAGTACCGGTTATAATAATAATAATAATAATAATAAGAAAGAAACGATAGATTTTATGAAACACATTAGATGAAAACCGAAGACAGATGAGCAACAAAGACAGTAGATGAGCAACAAAAACATTACAAGACGAACAAAGACATTAGATGAGAAACAAAGACATTACACATTTTTTTGCTCATCCCCAGGAAGCAGCCTGTAGCAGCTAACTCCCAAGTACTTATATACTGCTAGGTGAACAGTATATAACATCAAGGTTGTTACAGGCTGTTCAGCTGAACAGAACATCAGGGTTGACAATGGCATCCGCCTCTGAGGGATTCGAACCTGGACCATTAGGACTACGACTCCCAAGCGCTATCCACTCAGCCGCGAGGCTCCCTGAGCCGTGGTGTGTGTGTACTTACCTATTTGTACTCACCTAGTTGTGCTTGCGGGGGTTGAGCTCTAGTTCTTTGGGCCCGCCTCCCAGCGATCAATCAACTGGTGTACAGGTTCCTGTGCCTACTGGGCTCTATCATATCTACACTTGAAACTGTGTAAGAAGTGAGCCTCCACCACATCACTTCCTAATGCATTTCCTTTGTCTACTACTCTGACACTGAAAAAATTCTTTCTAATGTCTGTAAGGCTCATTTGGGCATTCAATTTCCACCTGTGTCTCCTAATTCATATGCCCCTTGTGTTAAATAACCTGTCCTTATCTACCCTATCAATTCCTTGAAGAATCTTGAATGTGGTGATCATGTCTCTCCCAGCTCTTCTGTCTCCCAGTGACGTGAGGTTTTATTCCCGTAGTCTCTCCTCGTAGCTCACAGCTCTCAGTTCCGGTACTAGTCTGGAGGCAAACCTTTAAACCTTTTTCAGTTTAGTCTTATGCT
This sequence comes from Procambarus clarkii, assembly GCF_040958095.1. NCBI lineage: Eukaryota > Metazoa > Arthropoda > Malacostraca > Decapoda > Cambaridae > Procambarus > Procambarus clarkii. The sequence continues at coordinate 9,088,914 of NC_091224.1, read as the reverse complement.
TGACTAGATATGGACTCCATGCTGGAGCTGCATACTCCAGGATTAGTCTGACATATGTGGTATACAAAGTCCCGAATGATTCCTTACACAAGTTTCTAAAGGCCATTTATATGTTAGCCTACCTGGCATATGCCGCTGATGTTATCCTCTTGATATATGTGTGTGTGAGTGTGCCTGTGCGTGTATGTGTGTGTGTATTCATCTATTTGTACTCACCTTTTTGTGCTTACGGGAGTTGAGCTTTGGCTCTTTGGTCCTCGCCTCTCAACTGTCAATCAACTGGTGTACAAATTCCTGAGCCTACTGGGCTCTATCATATTTACATTTAAAACTGTGTTTGGAGTCAGCCTCCACCACATCACTGCCTAATGCATTCCATCCGTTAACTACTCTGACACTGAAAAAGTTCCTTCTAACGTCCCTGTGGCTCATGTGGGTACTCAGTTTCCACCTGTGTCCCCTTTGTTCACGTCCCACCAGTGTTGAATAGTTTATCCTTGTTTACCTGGTCGATTCCCCTGAGGATTTTGTAGGTTTTGATCATGTCTCCCCTTTCCCTTCTGTCTTCCAGTGTCGTAACGTGCATTTCCCGCAGCCTTTCCTCGTAAATCATGCCTCTTAGTTCTGGGACTAGTCTAGTGGCATACCTTTAGACTTTTTCCAGCTTCGTCGTGTGCTTGATAAGGTACGGGCTCCATGCTGGGGCCGCATACTCCAGGATTGGTCTTACATATGTGGTGTACAAGATTCTGAATGATTCCTTACAAAGGTTCCTGAAGGCTGTTCTGATGTTAGCAAGCCTCGCATATGCCGCAGACGTTATTTTTTTTTATGTGGGCTTCAGGAGACAGGTTTGGTGTGATATCAACTCCTATATCTTTCTTCTTGTCTGTTTCATTAAGTACTTCATCTCCTATTCTGTATCCTGTGTCTGGCCTCCTGTTTCCACTGCCTAGTTTCATTACTTTGCATTTACTCGTGTTGAACTTCAATAGCCATTTGTTGGACCATTCACTAAGTCTGTCTAGGTCATCTTGTAGCCTTCTACTATCATCCTCAGTTTCAATCCTCCTCATAATTGTTGCATCAGCAAACATTGAGAGAAACGATTCTATACCCTCTGGGAGATCATTTACATATATCAGAAACAGTATAGGTCCAAGGAATGACCCCTGCGGGACTCCACTCGTAACGTCTCGCTAATCTGAGACCTCACCCCTAACACTAACTCGTTGTCTCCTGTTGCTTAGGTACTCCTTTATCCAATGGAGTACCTTCCCTTTCACTCCAGCCTGCATCTTCAGCTTTTTCCCTAGCCTCTTGTGTGGCACTGTATCAAAGGCTTTCTGACAATCCAAAAATATGCTGTCTTCCCACCCTTCTCTTTCTTGCCTTGTTTTTGTTGCCTGGTCGTAGAATTCAAGTAACCCTGTGAGGCAGAACCTGCCATCCCTGAACCCATGTTGATGCTGTGTTACAAAGTTCTTTCGCTCCAGATGCTCCACTAGCTTTCTTCGCACAATTTTCTCCATCAGCTTGCATGGTATGCAGGTTAGTGACACCGGCCTGTAATTCAGTGACTCCTGTCTATTCCCTATCTTGTATATCGGGACTACGTTAGCTGCTTTCCAAATTTCTGGCAGTTCCCCTGTTGCCAGTGATTTGTTATACACTATGGAGAGTGGTAGGCACAATTCTTCTACTCCTTCCTATAGTATCCAAGGGGAGATTCCATCTGAGCCTATAGCCTTTGTCACATCCAACTCTAGTAAACACTTCCTTACTTCCCCGCTGGTAATCTCAAACTCTTCCAGTGCTTCCTGGTTAGTTATTCCCTCTCTTATCTTTGGAATTTCTCATTGCTCTAAGGTGAAGACCTCTTGGAATTTCTTATTCAGTTCCTCACACACTTCCTTGTCGTTTGTAATGAATCCTTCTGCCTCTATCCTTAATCTCATAATGTGCGTGTGTGTGTGCGTGTGTGTGTGTGTGTGTGTGAGTGTACTCACCTAATTGTTCTCACCTAATTGTACTCACCTAGTTGTACTCACCTAGTTGTGCTTGCGGGGGATGAGCTCTGGCTCTTTGGTCCCGCCTCTCAACCGTCAATCAACAGGTGTACAGGTTTCTGAGCCTATTCGGCTCTATCATATCTGCACTTGAATCTGTGTATGGAGTCAGCCTCCACCACATTACTTCCTAATGCATTCCATTTGTCAACCACTCTGACACTAAAAAAGTTCTTTCTAATATCTCTGTGGCTCATTTGGGCACTCAGTTTCCACCTGTGTCTCCTAGTGCGTGTGCCCCTTGTGTTAAATAGCCTGTCTTTATCAATCCTGTCGGTTCCCTTGAGAATCTTGAATGTGGTGATCATGTCATCCCCTAACTCTTCTGTCTTCCAACGAGGTGAGGTTTAATTCCTGTAGTCTCTCCTCGTAGCTCATACCTCTCAGCTCGGGTACTAGTCTGGTGGCAAACCTTTGAACCTTTTCCATTTTAGTCTTATGCTTGACTAGATATGGACTCCCTGCTGGAGCCGCATACTCCAGGATTGGTCTGACATATGTGGTATATAATGTTCTGAAAGATTCCTTACACAAGTTTCTAAAGACCGTTCTTATGTTAGCCAACCTGGCATATGCTGCTGATGTTATCCTCTTGATATGAGCTTCAGGGGACAGGTCTGGCGGGATATCAACCCCCAGGTCTTTCTCTCTCTCTGACTCTTGAAGTATCTCATCTCCCAAATGATACCTTGTATATGGTCTGCTGCTTCCTACCCCTATCTTCATTACATTACATTTGCTTGGGTTAAACTCTAACAGTCATTTGTTCGACCATTCCTGCAGCTTGTCCAGGTCTTCTTGAAGCCTCAAGCTGTCCTCCTCTGTCTTAATCCTTCTCATAATTTTGGCGTCGTCAGCAAACATTGAGAGGAACGAGTCTATACCCTCTGGGAGATCATTTTCGTATATCAGAAACAGGATAGGTCCAAGCACAGAGCCCTGTGGGACTCCACTGGTGACTTCACGCCATTCTGATGTCTCACCCTTCACTGTAACTCTCAGCTTCCTATTGCTTAGGTACTCCCGTATCCACTGGAGCGCCCTACCAGTTACTCCTGCCTGTTTCTCCAGCTTATGCATCAACCTTTTATGGGGAACCGTGTCAAAGGCTTTCCGACAGTCCAAAAAAATGCAGTCCGCCCATCCTTCTCTTTCTTGCTTAATCTTTGTCACCTGATCGTAGAATTCTATCAAGCCTGTAAGGCAAGATTTACCCTCCCTGAACCCATGTTGATGGGTTGTCACGAAGTCTCTTCTCTCCAGATGTGTTACTAGGTTTTTTCTCACAATCTTCTCCATCACCTTGCATGGTATTCAAGTTAAGGACACTGGCCTGTAGTTCAGTGCCTCTTGTCTGTCACCCTTTTTGTATATTGTTACTACATTAGCAGTCTTCCATATTTCTGGTAGGTCTCCCGTTTCCAGTGACCTACTATACACTATGGAGAGTGGCAAGCAAAGTGCTCCTGCACACTCTTTCAATACCCATGGTGAAATTCCGTCCGGCCCAACAGCTTTTCTCACATCCAGCTCCAATAGGTCCGTCTTAACCTCATCTTTTGTAATTTCGAACCTTTCCAAGGTCACTTGGTTTGCTGCCACCTCTCCTAGCGCCGTGACTTCTCCCTGTTCTATTGTAAAGACCTCCTGGAACCTTTTGTTGAGTTCTTCACACACCTCTTTGTCATTCTCTGTGTACCTGTCCTAGCCCACCCTAAGTTTCATCACCTGTTCCTTCACTGTTGTCTTCCTCCTGATGTGACTGTGTAGTAGCTTTGGTTCGGTCTTGGCTTTATTAGCTATATTATTTTCATACCTTTTTTCAGCTGCTCATCTCACACACACATTGTGTATGTGTGTGAGAGAGTGTGTGAGTGTGCGTGTGTGAGTGTGTGCTCTCATAATAAACGCGGCTCAACAACACCAATCACAAAGGCCGAACACTTGTATGTGTTCCGGTAAAGCCAATAATAAAACCAGTGACGGGCGTCACAGACCAGTTTATCGTGATCCATTAAATTGTTTATGGGGATTCTCGATATTTACGCGGGAAAATCAAATTAAATCCCGCAATTCATTCGAGGACAAAAGCGATCCATTTGACTTTCTGTAAATATCGATATTTTTCCCCGTTGCTTGTTTGGGAAGCACTACATTACAAACCACTCAAAGTCCCCAGGCACGCACTCAAACACACACACACACACACACACACACACACACACACACACACACACACACACACACACACATACACACACACACACACACACACACACACACACACACAAGAAGGGGATTGATAGGGTAGATAAAGACAGTCTATTTAACACAAGGGGAACACGCACAAGGGGACACAGGTGGAAACTGAGTGCCCAAATGAGCCACAGAGATATTAGAAAGAACTTTTTTAGTGTCAGAGTGGTTGACAAATGGAATGCATTAGGAAGTGATGTGGTGGAGGCTGACTCCATACACAGTTTCAAGTGTAGATATGACAGAGCCCGATAGGCTCATGAATCTGTACACCTGTTGATTGACGGTTGAGAGGCGGGACCAAAGAGCCAGAGCTCAACCACCGCAAACACAACTAGGTGAGTACAACTAGGTGTATGAGTATGAGTTGTACGAGTGGTACAACTCGTCGAATGAGGTGATTTGGTGAATGAGGTGATTTGGTGAAATGCTATGCCCAAGATTACCATCCGAGTTGCCGTCGGGAAAGTGGCTCAAATAGCCTCGGCTATCACTTCCTTTTGACGGCCGTGATGGTCAAGCGGATTAAGGCGCCCTGTAGTTACCAGTTGCGTTGCTTCTGGGAGTATGGGTTCGAGTCACTTCTGGGGTGTGAGTTTTCATTCGCATATAGTCCTGGGGACCATTCAGGCTTGTTCGCATTTGTGTTCCTCACGTGTGCCCCAAAGAATGAGGTGATTTGGTGAAATGCTATGCCCAAGATTACCATCCGAGTTGCCGTCGGGGAAGTGGCTCAAATAGCCTCGGCTATCACTTCCTTTTGACGGCCGTGATGGTCAAGCGGATTAAGGCGCCCTGTAGTTACCAGTTGCGTTGCTTCTGGGAGTATGGGTTCGAGTCACTTCTGGGGTGTGAGTTTTCATTCGCATATAGTCCTGGGGACCATTCAGGCTTGTTCGCATTTGTGTTCCTCACGTGTGCCCCAAAGAATGAGGTGATTTGGTGAAATGCTATGCCCAAGATTACCATCCGAGTTGCCGTCGGGGAAGTGGCTCAAATAGCCTCGGCTATCACTTCCTTTTGACGGCCGTGATGGTCAAGCGGATTAAGGCGCCCTGTAGTTACCAGTTGCGTTGCTTCTGGGAGTATGGGTTCGAGTCACTTCTGGGGTGTGAGTTTTCATTCGCATATAGTCCTGGGGACCATTCAGGCTTGTTCGCATTTGTGTTCCTCACGTGTGCCCCAAAGAATGAGGTGATTTGGTGAAATGCTATGCCCAAGATTACCATCCGAGTTGCCGTCGGGGAAGTGGCTCAAATAGCCTCGGCTATCACTTCCTTTTGACGGCCGTGATGGTCAAGCGGATTAAGGCGCCCTGTAGTTACCAGTTGCGTTGCTTCTGGGAGTATGGGTTCGAGTCACTTCTGGGGTGTGAGTTTTCATTCGCATATAGTCCTGGGGACCATTCAGGCTTGTTCGCATTTGTGTTCCTCACGTGTGCCCCAAAGAATGAGGTGATTTGGTGAAATGCTATGCCCAAGATTACCATCCGAGTTGCCGTCGGGGAAGTGGCTCAAATAGCCTCGGCTATCACTTCCTTTTGACGGCCGTGATGGTCAAGCGGATTAAGGCGCCCTGTAGTTACCAGTTGCGTTGCTTCTGGGAGTATGGGTTCGAGTCACTTCTGGGGTGTGAGTTTTCATTCGCATATAGTCCTGGGGACCATTCAGGCTTGTTCGCATTTGTGTTCCTCACGTGTGCCCCAAAGAATGAGGTGATTTGGTGAAATGCTATGCCCAAGATTACCATCCGAGTTGCCGTCGGGGAAGTGGCTCAAATAGCCTCGGCTATCACTTCCTTTTGACGGCCGTGATGGTCAAGCGGATTAAGGCGCCCTGTAGTTACCAGTTGCGTTGCTTCTGGGAGTATGGGTTCGAGTCACTTCTGGGGTGTGAGTTTTCATTCGCATATAGTCCTGGGGACCATTCAGGCTTGTTCGCATATATATATATATATATATATATATATATATATATATATATATATATATATATATATATATATATATATATATAATATATATATATATATATATATATATATATATATATATATATATATATATATATATAATGTTGTACCTAGTACCCAGAACGGAGTTCTTGGCCTCTATATAAGATCCGATTTGCCTAATAAGCCAAGTTTTCTTGAATTTATATATATTTTTTTTCTTTTGAAATGATAAAGCTATCCATTTCTTTATGTATAAGTTAATTTGTTTAAATTTGAGTTAAAACTAACTTAGATATATGACCGAACCTAACCCACTCTACCTAACCTAACCTAACCTAACCTAACCTATCCTAACCTATCTAAGCCTAACCTAAACTAACACAACTAAGTCAATAAATTATAGTCCTAATATAAAACAGCTATAATAATTCAAATAAACTATTTGGAAAATTTTTATTGAAAATAAAGTGAAAACACTCGGCCTATATATATATTAATATATATAATATATATATATATATATATATATATATATATATATATATATATATATATATATATATATATATATATATATATACATATATATATATATATATATATATATATATATATATATATATATATATATATATATATATATATATATATATATATATATTGGTGTATACTGGCAGCAGGTTTTCTTTCAAACATGTTTCATTGAATATGACCGCATATTCTGTATTTATTATTTTCTGGTTTAGGGCTTCTATCCCTCTAACTATTTTCTTAGCATCAGGGCTTAATTGGAATAGGAGTTCTCCAAAACTCATTTTCGTACTTTTAAGGTGAAGAAAAGAAGTGATTTACTATAGAGTGTATTACACTTATTTGTATAATTTGCACGACGTTTCGAACCTCCATGGTTCATTCTCAAGTGAACAGATCTTACAATACTAGTTGATTTTATACCCGCATTAGGTCAGGTGATAATACAATGAAGGTGAAAAACATGGGGGGATACATAAGGGATAAACATAGGGGCTGCAGAAGGCTTATTGGCCCATACGAGGCATCTCCTATCTAAACACAAAGATTAATCCAGTGTAATTGGCCTGTTATGTTGGACATTGTCTTCTGTGTTGGCATCGATATGTTCTTGTCTGTGTGAGAGTAAGGACAAGACAAGAACATATCGATGCCAACACAGAAGACAATGTCCAACATAACAGGCCAATTACACTGGATTAATCTTTGTGTTTAGATAGGAGATGCCTCGTATGGGCCAATAAGCCTTCTGCAGCCCCTATGTTTATCCCTTATGTATCCCCCCATGTTTTTCACCTTCATTGTATTATCACCTGACCTAATGCGGGTATAAAATCAACTAGTATTGTAAGATCTGTTCACTTGAGAATGAACCATGGAGGTTCGAAACGTCGTGCAAATTATACAAATAAGTGTAATACACTCTATAGTAAATCACTTCTTTTCTTCAACTTAAAAGTACGAAAATGAGTTTTGGAAAACTCCTATTCCAATTAAGCCCTGATGCTAAGAAAATAGTTAGAGGGATAGAAGCCCTAAACCAGAAAATAATAAATACAGAATATGCGGTCATATTCAAAGAAATATATATATATATATATATATATATATATATATATATATATATATATATATATATATATATATATATATATATATATATATATATATAATATATGTGTTTTTCAAAAGATCCATAACCTTTAAGCACCTTTTTGCATTATTATTTTTGTATCAACCCATGTATATCTTGTAACCATCAAATGCATAATAAAGCACAAAAAATAAAAAAGGAAGGGGGTGGTAGGAGAAAAGCACACAGAAACTGTATTGGAGGGGATCTAAACATTCCCTCTAATGCGTTATGCGTGGTTTCCTCCGAGGCTATGGGTCCCCCTTCTTCCAGCTAGAGGTGGTACTCCCTTCTATAATATATATATTATATATATATATATAATAATTAATATATATATATATATATATATATATATATATATATATATATATATATATATATATATATATATATATATATATATATTAATTTTTAGCATCAAATTTGTATTACTAATGCAATAAATATAAAATTTAATAATGTTAATTATTTTAGTATATAATCTATATTATATCTCAAGGAGAATATTCATTGTCATTATTTAACTACCCCTGCAATATTGTGTAATTATTTCCTCCATTTTTAAATCCTCTGACATTCACATGCGGTTCATCAAATTCAAAACTTATGATAATAATTTTATTAGGAATGAAATTACGTAATTTGATTCATTAACTAATTACATCAAAGGTAAGTAAATATTTACAGTGTCTGTCTAGCGTGTATGTGTGTGTGTGGGAGTGGCGTGGAAGGGGAAGTGGGAGGGAGCGTGGGAGGGAGCGTGGGAGGGGAAGGAAGAGAGGAGGAGCACATCAACAAGAGCCCCATTAACCAATATATTACTATACCAGAGCGTCCGGCCTCGCCAGGGGCCGGATGTCCATGTGTACATCTGGACATGGACGTCAGACAGAGTTTCGTTATCTGGAATTTGTGGAGGAAAGTAGATTGCTGGTAGAAAATCTGAATACTTCTGAATGACAGGGAAAGAGGAAGTAATAGATATATTTTAATATTGTTAATGGTATTATAGAGATCTTCTAAGGTAAGGTGAGGTAATTACACCGAGGAAGCACCAAGCCAGTCTGACAATATAGCACTGGAGAAAATTGCGTGACAGAACAGGATCAGGGGATAGAGGGACGGAATACAGGGACGGTGCCCATCCATCTGAACCGTAAGGGACAGAGCCTTGTCATTAGAGCGAGACCCTCGCTATGCCGACCTGTCCAATGGACAGATAATTTTGAGACAGGATATGGAATTCGGTGCAAGCAATGATAATGACATTTCTGCAATAAGATGTTCATTCGTAACAAAAGTTACTAGGAGATTTTTCCTATATTAGCGGGTTTAAACAACTCGGAAATATAGATAGCAATAAGTAATATTCAAGACCTTACACAGCCTTTGACACCTTAGTGGCTAGAAATGTAACGATATATATATATATATATATATATATATATATATATATATATATATATATATATATATATATATATATATATATTGTGACGATAATCTCCTTCAAGAGATTGAGCCTGCTCTTCCCTCCAAAAGACGTCGATATATACATCTATATAAAATTACTATGGAAGAAAAATCCAACAACGACAACACCAGCAAGGTTTGCCAGAGAGCAAAACGTATGCAGCCAGGAACACCTGCTCCACCTCAAACCGCCAAACTACCTGTCTTGTCGCCGGCTCATCGCTGATTGGCTACGGGTCTAGCTGCAACTGCACTCCACCCACCATACTACTTGATGTCTGGGGCCGCCACGACCTCAGTCTTCAGAATATCCCGTGCTTTCGACAGGTTAACACGTCTCGGTAGACTAAAGCCCCAGGCTTACGTGTACTAAGAGAAGTGATAGCTTGAAGCCAATATTCCGGCACCTATTTACTTGTTTCACACTTGTTATTTGTTCATTTGTCTTAACGTAACTTTTCATTTTGCCCTTCGATTATTCTTATTACTTTGATTGATTTTATTATACGAATTTGTATGTCCATTTTATTCATGTTTTGATTTCTTTAACGTAATTAAAATTTCATTGTTAAAATTTACTTGTGTTTTGTGTGTCTTCTCCTTACCTTACCACAGACGAAGTTCCAGATTTTCTATTTTTTTTTCTATATGTGACGAGGCCATACCCCTAGCTTTTGAACAGCCGAACACCAACGCGTTACCGTCACAATATATATATATATATATATATATATATATATATATATATATATATATATATATATATATATATATATATATATATATATATATATATATATATATAAAGGAAGGGGGTGGTAGGAGAAAAGCACACAGAAACTGTATTGGAGAGGGACCCACATTACCTCCAATGCGTTATGTGTGGTTTCCTCCGAGGCTATGGGTCCCCCTTCTTCCAGCCAGAGGTGGTACTCCCTTCCCTTTTTATAAAAAAAAAGAAAATATATATATATATATATATATATATATATATATATATATATATATATATATATATATATATATATATATATATTGGTAGCAGTCTTTCCTGTAGACATATATTATTAAATATGACCGAAAAAGTAAGATTAATAATTCTAACACGAATTTTCTCAATCTTTCGTACATTTCTTTTCACTGTTGGAGGTAAATAAAAAATCAATTCTCCAAAATTCATTTTTATTTCTAGTCTAGACTAGAAATAAAAATGAATTTTGGAGAATTGATTTTTTATTTACCTCCAACAGTGAAAAGAAATGTACGAAAGATTGAGAAAATTCGTGTTAGAATTATTAATCTTACTTTTTCGGTCATATTTAATAATATATATATATATATATATATATATATATATATATATATATATATATATATATATATATATATATATATATATACATATGTCGTTACATTTAACTATATATATCGGTATATATATATATATATATATATATATATATATATATATATATATATATATATATATATATATATATATATATATATATATATATATATATATATATATATACATATGTCGTTACATTTAACTATATATATCGCTCTATTTAACTATAGAGCGGCAGCTAAAAGCCTTCGCGAGAACAAGGAGATAGTTGTCAGGAGAGGTGACAAGTCGCCAATATATGTCATTCTTAAAAAAGACGAATATCTGGCGAAAATGAACATCATACTCTCTGACCAAACTAAGTTCCAAAGGGTAACGAAGGACACTACAGCCGAATTAAAAGCAAAGGTCAACAAACTGATCGAAACTGTGAACGCCAAGAAATCCGGACTCCAACTGCCAAAGATCATTGGGGAATATAAACCTGGATATGCGTATGGAAATGTCAAGACGCACAAGCCTGGAAACCCACTTCGGCCAATCATTAGCCAGATACCCACACCCACGTACAGATTGGCAAAGCGACTCAACGGCCTGCTGACTCCTTATGTTCCTTGCGCCTTCAGCCTGAAGTCTCCAAAGGAATTTGTGGACTTACTGCGGGGCGCACGGGCCACAGGGATAAGAGCCTCGTTGGACGTAGAATCGCTGTTTACCAACGTACCTGTGGACGAGACAATCGGAATGATAGCCGACAGAGTGTATCGTGATCCAGCCTGTACTCCTCTTGACATGCCAGAAAGTATTCTGAGGAAACTACTCCAAGCTTGTACTAAAGAGGCACCCTTCTTGAGCCCGGATGGGCATATGTATAAGCAAGTAGATGGGGTCGCTATGGGTTCTCCCCTAGGTGTCCTGTTTGCAAACTTCTACATGGGTACCATCGAGCAAAAAGTCTTAGTCGACATGAACTTGAAACCGGCCATATACTGCAGGTATGTTGACGACATTTTTACACAGGTACCTGATGTCAGACATCTGCAGGAGCTGAAGGAGGCATTTGAGCAGAGTTCCGTGCTGCGTTTCACTTACGAGACGGAAAAGGATGGGAAGCTGCCTTTTCTAGATGTAACAGTCATGGAAAAGGGCGGAGGTTTCCACACTGCAGTCTACACAAAGGAAACAAACATAGGAATGTGCCTAAATGCCAACAGCGACTGCCCTGACAGGTACAAGAGGAGTGTTGTTAACGCATACGTCGACCGTGCTCTCAGCCACAGCTCAGAATGGAAGCAAGTCGACGAAGAACTCTGTAGGGTAAGGCAGGTTCTAGTCAATAACGGCTTCTCCAATGGTTTCATCGAAGACATCATAAGAAGGAAAGTGAAAAGCCATGCAACCTCTGAAGAGACAACTAACACAACACCTATACCCCCTATTAGACTATTTTACAGGAACTTCTTTTCCACAGCTCATAAAACAGAGGAAAGGGTCCTGAAAGATATTGTTAATAGAAACGTTATCCCTACAGACAAAAATCAGAGGATACAACTGACGATTTACTATAAAACCAGAAAAACGGCCAGCCTACTCATGAGAAACTCTCCAGACACGAAACAGAACGCTTTAAAAGAGACTAACGTCGTCTATGCCTTCAAATGCCCACTTGGGGACTGTAAGCTCCAAAAAACCCAGTATATAGGCAAGACAACAACATCTCTTTCTAGGCGTTTAACGATGCATAAACAACAGGGCTCCATTAAGGAACATATAATCTCTTCCCATAACCAAACCATCGCCAGAGAAATCCTAGTAAACAACACAGAAATCATCGATAGATACAGCGATAGCAGGCGGCTTGACGTTTGCGAGGCACTACACATCAAGAAGTCAACACCAGCAATCAACAGCCAATTATTGCACAACTATATTCTACCCACCTCAAGACTCCGCTCCAATATAGAAGCATCAAGAAATATGGACCAATAGGCTTTCTACAAACACTTCTATTCAATATCCATTGTTTCGTGTTCTGTCTTGTGTTGATACTTTTAATACCCTATTAATATCCTCTAATGCCACATCATCCTTCCCACCTCACTCAAATGTAATGCCACATCACCCTTCCCACCTCACTCAAAAGTAGATATAAAATCAGGGAAATGCAAGTTCTAATCAGTTGTGTATTTGTGAAGTCTTTGAAAATGTAATAAGTTTTACGAAACGCGCCCGTGTCGCGTCAGACTAGAAATAAAAATGAATTTTGGAGAAGTGATTTTTGATTTACCTCCAACAGTGAAGCATAATGTACGAAAGATTGAGAAAATTCGTGTTAGAATTATTAATCTTACTTTTTCGGTCATATTTAATAAACTATATATATCGGTATATATATATATATATATATATATATATATATATATATATATATATATATATATATATATATATATATATATATCGGAGGTGTATCGAGAATCACATGTTGCTCCGGGGCTCGTCTTTGATCAAGGTGTCTGTATTGCCTTCAGATTTATTTGGGTGAGTTGAGGTCAAAGCCGCACCTGCTCACGCCTGCTGTGTGCACCTGCTGTGTACGCCTGCTGTGTGCACCTTCTGTGTGCACCTGCTGTCTACGCCTGCTGTGTGCACCTTCTGTGTGCACCTGCTGTGTGCACCTGCTGTGTACGCCTGCTGTGTGCACCTTCTGTGTGCACCTGGGGCCTCGTAGCCTGGTGGATAGCGCGCAGGACTCGTAATTCTGTGGCGCGGGTTCGATTCCCGCACGAGGCAGAAACAAATGGGCAAAGTTTCTTTCACCCTGAATGCCCCTGTTACCTAGCAGTAAATAGGTACCTGGGTGATAGTCAGCTGTCACGGGCTGCTTCCTGGGGGTGGAGGCCTGGTCGAGGACCGGGCCGCGGGAACACTAAAGCCCCGAAACCATCTCAAGATAACCTCAAGATAACCTGCTGTGTGCACCTGCTGTGCACGCCTGCTGTGTACGCCCGCTCTGCCCAGGCTTGACATTTACGTTTAGGCACAAATCCGTACATCTGATGCCTTTGTTCACCGACAGTAAATAAACACTCGTGGCTTACGCGTGAGCTGTTGTAGGCTGCTTCCTGTTGCATTGTTGTTGCATTGCATTTTGGGGTAGACAGTCGTCGAGTGAGGGAGATCTGGAAAACCCTGACAGCCATCATATCCCGGACTATGATAACCGAATAAAAGCTTGTTAAAATACGATACATAACGTAAACATAATATAATATATTTGTATTTCTTTTTACAATCAGGAATCATTAGAAAATGTTTGGTTAGGTGCCGGGCATAGAGCCTTGCACCCCACGGGAAAGTTATTAAAGCCACTACAATTTACCCAAAACTGCATGTTAGTGGCTTTATAAGAATGTAAAAATTCATGCATAAAATTGATAATAATTATTACCTACTATCTATAAATATCCATTAGCCCTGAACTTAGCTGAAGTCAACTCTCATGTTATCTTGAGGTTTTCTTGAGATGATTTCGGGGCTTTTTAGTGTCCCCGCGGCACGGACCTCGACCAGGCCTCCACCCCCAGGAAGCAGCCCGTGACAGCTGACTTACACCCAGGTACCTATTTTTACTGCTAGGTAACATGGGCATAGGGTGAAAGAAACTGCCCATTGTTTCTCGCCGGAGCCTGGGATCGAACCCAGGACCACAGGATCACATGTCCAGTGTGCTGTCCGCTCGGCTGACCGGCTCCCTGTACATGTGTATATATACAGTATATACATTATGTGTATATACACAGGGAAGATGGGTACACACAGTGTTTATGGTTTAACAAGGCAAGGAAAGAGAACTATCAGAAGAAAGTGTCAAGCCATTACGGCTGAAGAGAACTTGGAACAGTTGGGGATAAGGATTTGGCATGGGAAGGTGGGGAAGGAATAGTGCCCAATCATTTTTAAAATTAACACTAGTTCACAGAAATTATAATACCAATTGTCCTTCACATTGGCTGCCACAGATCGTGAAAGTTATTTAAAGGATGATTGAAATTAGTTGTAACTACTATTAGAAAAATTAGTTGCTATGTTTTTGCTAAAAAAAAAAAAATGTATATTTTTTGTGTTTTCTTCTGTTAATGTTAACGAAATATTATTATTATTCAGGGCAATAAATCTTTGTTGTAACTGAATGGTATAAGTGACAGCTGGCTTCTCCTATAAGATACATTACCTAAGCAAGTACATTAGCAACTCCAAGATGGCGTTGATCAAGAAGCCTAGCTTAGCTTTGATCCCCAAACCCAGTGTGGTTTTCATCAGCCTGCCCAGGATACCTTTAACCACGAAGTCCTGAAGACAAAGACCAAATAATGTGTATATATATATATATATATATATATATACATACATCCACCAACCAGCACATAATAGAGCAAATAAAGGTTGTTTTGCCTGACATTCATACATCCAACCCTGAGGACAGCACACTCCTACGGGCTCCTCTTGGAAGGAATGCCATCGACGGGGTCCTTGGTAAGAAGATCACTGACCTGAGGAGGATGAACGAGAGGATTGAAGACATCGATGCTCATGATGCACTTTACCTCATCACTAGATGCTTGTCCCTCCCCAGGCTGACCTACTTTCTAAGATGTTCGCCATCTTTCAACAATATTAAATTAGAAGAGTACGACAGCTTACTGAAATCAACACTAGAAAAAGCCTTCAATCTTTCCCTCAGCGACTCACAGTGGAAACAGGCCTCCCTTCCTGTCAGACTCGGGGGCCTTGGCGTGCGCACAGCAACACAAATTGCTGTACCAGCGTTCCTGTCCTCTTCAGTGGGATCTGACAACTTGGCGAAGGAAATCCTACCTGAGCACCTAGTTCAACAGCCAGGGGTACATGATCCCAGCTTCCCAGACTTCACAACCAAATGGGTCTCTCTCGCAGGACCAGCACCCCAACCACTGCCTTCTGAAGCCCATAAGCAATCCAGCTGGGGTCGCCCCATTGCCGACCAAGAAGCTGCGACTTTGCTAGAAGCTGCGACAACACCACATGACACTGCCCGACGTAGAGCTGTAGCGGCTCCCCATGCAGGTGATTTCCTATTAGCAACCCAAATATCAGCAACCGGCACCCGTCTCACACTGCAGGCCCTTCGAATTGCCGCGGCTCTCCGCCTCGCTGCCCCAATCCACACCGAATACAGGTGTATTTGCGGCGAGGCAGAGGCCGACAGATACGGACGGCATGGCCTTCTCTGCCAAAGGACAGGTGGATGGCATGCAAGACACGGCGAGGTCAATGACATTATTAAGAGAAGCCTTACCACAGCCGGTTGTCCAGCAGAGAGAGAGCCCCGTTACCCAATGTCCCGCAACTCTGATGAGCCTGTCGGTCGCCCAGACGGAATCACGGTGAACCCCTGGAAGAATGGTAGACAGTTGGTGTGGGACTAAACTTGCGTTTCAACATTAGCCAATAACTATGTTGACTTCAGTGCTACACAAGCAGGAGGAGCTGCCAATCACCGGGAAGCGGCCAAGTCACGTAAATACAGAGACCTTGATCACCACTACAATTTTGTCCCCATTGCCTCAGAGACACATGGTGCCTGGGGTAAAAGTGCTGCTAGCTTTTTGAAGGAGTTGGGGTCTAAGCTAATCGAAACACCTTGAGACCCTAGAGCTGCCAGTTTTCTTTTTTAAGCGCCTTAGTGTGGTAATCCAGAGAGGAAATGCTCACTGCATCCATGATTCCTGCCCGCCATCTGAGGAGCTGGAGGAGCTGTTCAACTTGTGACAAGCAAATACATACAATGCCTAAAGCCACTATTACGCAAAGCGTTTCGGGCTCTCCTTTCTCCTTCTCTCCACCCCTTCCTTTTATTCTCCCTCCTTCCCATTCTTCCCCCCTCCTTCACTGGCTTCTGTTCTCCCTCACTCCCAGGATCTTTTCCGTTCTTTCTCATAAACCCTCTCCATTCCGTTCTCTCTCTCCCTCAGATCATTCAACATTCCCGTCACGACAACAGGTAAACATAACATTATTTAAACATCAAGTCTGTATTAAATATCTGCAACAATTTGTTCAAACACTCTTGGAAGAATCAAACTCTCATTTCAGACTTAATGAGATTCGTTGGATATAGCAATAGGAGGTAATCCTACTTCAAGTGGGGCATGGGGATGGCGGGGATGTGGTTTGCACCCGACCAGAGGTTTCACTCTTCATGCAATCACAAATCTCCTTGCAACGTTGCCTGAAGATATTGACACCCATCTGGTCTCCTACCACAGAAAAACAGACAATCATATATTCTGTTTTATAGATATAGATGACAATGTCTGGCTCTCTGTCTGTTCGGGTTTGGAGGGTAAATGCTTGGGTCTTTCTTTACCAAATTTTTCACACTATCTGCTGTTAGGTATGTGCCCAATATCAGTGGGTCCGGATAGGTATCAAAAGAAAGTGTACAACCTAACTCTGTTTTTAAGTTAGCCGAACGTGAAATCTCGAAATACCATTGACTCGATTGTGAATTACTACTATTTTGTGGGTCCTGTCGTAAAGCGGTATGTGCTCATCATGCTTAATTTTTCAGAAATCTTCTTACTCTCCTACGTGGGCTATAATGTTCTTGAGCAGCACCGGATTCCCACCATGCTCAATAAACTTGCCGCCTCCCGAGGCAGTAACAACTCCACCACTCTCACACAACACTCCTCCAGGACCACTACTGCCATCTCTCTCTCTATCTCCCGCCTCATTCCACCCCAGTTCTCTTTCTTGTGAGAACAAGAGAGAGAATATACTCTATTTCTCCTGTGTGTATAAGTGTGTGTGAGAGAGAGAAAGAGAGAGAGAGAGAGAGAGAGAGAGAGAGAGAGAGAGAGAGAGAGAGAGAGAGAGAGAGAGAGAGAGGAGGAGGAGGAGGAGGAGGAGGAAGTCGAAGGAGAAAAGGAGTCGACCTGGGAGGTAGCAGGTGGCCAGACGCTTGGGGGCTGGTCTCACCCAACTTTACAAAAATATATGTACTGGGCGGGGGGTGGGGGTTGGGGATTGAGGTTGGGGTAGGGGGTGGTTAAGTACCCGGCTGTGCCCCCCCCCCCACACACAACTTCTCTTCCTTTACTTCCCACTCCACAATCTCACTCACTCGTTTCTTCTGCACCTCTCTCTCCCTCAACTCTCCTCCAGCATCTTCCCCCTTCTTCAAACACCGTTCGAAACTCACTCTACCTTCTCTCAATCTCCCTCTCTCTCGCCTCTCACCCCCTTTCATTCCTCTCTTCCCCCACCCCCACTACACCTGTCTCCCCCCTTTCTCCTGCCCTCTCTTCAAATATTCTCTTCCTTCTTCTTTCGTCTCTTCCTATCTTTGTCTACATATCTCTACCTGCCTCTGTATCTCTGTCCTTTCCTGTGATAATTTTTCTATCTGTACTTGTCTGTCTTTCTCTCTCACTGCGCTGGTCAGCCTGGTCTCTCTCTCTAGTTCCATATCTGTCTGCCTCTCATTTTCTGTCTGTCTGTCGGTATGTTTGTCGTGCAGGGAGAATGGAACAGACACAGACTGGTCGGAGTCGGACCTATTGGTCCTATTAAGAGGGTGTCGGACCCAATGGTGACGCCTCACCACATAATGAAATATGGCTGGTCCAGTCCCTAGAGTTATTCTTCACTAGCAACGATGATCTTGAATTAAGTATTAAATTATCCGAGAAAGATAGCGGGGATAGAGTGATTGAGGAGGGGGATATTAGGAGAGAGGGAAGAAGTGGGGGGGGGGGGAATAGGAAAGAAGTGAAATAGGGAAAGAGAGATGAGAGAGTGGAGGTAGTTAGGAGACAGGTGGAAGAGAGAGGAGAATAGAGTGTGAGTGGAGATCCGGGCGCTGCCGGTACTTGAAAACGATGAACGTGAATTCATTATTTCCTTTTCTGAGACAGAGAGAAAGAGAGAGAGGGGGAGGAAGAGGCAACAAGAGAAAGGAAAAGAGGGGGGGGGACGTTGGCTTATCTTTCCCTTTCGTGGATTCCAAGGATCAACGTTCCCGCGACCTGGTCGTCGACCTGGTTTAATGGTTGATGGTCATGTCTAGCTGGCAGTTCGCCACGGCTTCTTGCAGCCTGACTTATGAATCACAGCCTAGTTGATCAGGTATCCTCTGTAGAATGATACCTGATCAACCAAGCTAAAGTTATCCTTTGAACACGGTGAGACTCCGGTCAGTTATGCCTCTTATGTGTGGAGAGAGAATGTTGAGCTGTCTTGCGCCTTTGATGTTGACAGAGTTCTCTCTCCACGTTCCTACTGCGCACCTCTGATCTACAACAGGGTTATTTTGCACATCCTACCATGCATCCTGGTCTCAAGTGTGTTATTTCCGTATTTAAATTTTGTACCAGTTCTAGTATTTCCCAAGTGTGTATTAATATGTATCTCTTGCCTGCACTCTAGGGAATACAGATTTATACATTTTATGCGGTTTCAATAATTTAGATGTTATATTGAGTGGATTCATGCAGCAAAAACCTTTGCATGCTCACCAGATCAGCAATTTCTCCAGCTTTGAATTGAATTGGTATTTTGCAAGAATATTCTACTCTAGAGAGCACTAGTGTCCTTCATGATAAGATCTTCAGTAATATGACATCTCTTGTTTTAAAGGTTCTTGTTATCCAACCAGTCTTTTTTTGGTAGTTATGACAGCTTTTTATTGTCTTCTTTACAAGTAAGGTCTTCTGAAATGGTTACTCCGAATTAAATATTTTTTTTTCGGTCTAGTGTGATTTGATTGCGTGTTATTAGCTAGGCTTCCATTTTTATATTTTCGTGTTTATGTAGGATAGAAGATGGAACTTATCCTCATTAAATATCCTATTATTTTCTGTAGCCTATTGAATTTCCTAATTTACCTCATTTTTGAGGTTCTTGTATCCTCTATATTTTCAATACTAATAAAAATCCCAGTGTAATCTGAAAAGGATGATACAGTACCATAGTCTGTATGCGTGTCTATGTCCGACATGAGGAGGTGAAAATGTTCTGAAGAAACAGCGCCTTAAGGCACGGTTCTTTACACAGTGGATGATCCTGATGTGAGTTTGTTGACTATTAAAAATAAGGTTCCGTTGGTTACAAAACAAAAGATCCGTCTTCCTTCTATCCCAGTGATTCCTCTTGAGAGCATTCTGTGTGTGTAATAACACTGTTTTGACTAGAGAGCGTCTGGGAACACTCAGCGCATATGTTCGATCCCTCATCAAAGCTCCTGTGGATTAGTTCTTTATTGTTTAAACTAATTGCTCATAGATCTATTTTTTCGTCTTTTTTTATTAACTCATTTGGTACATCTGCATTCGTTCAGTTACCCTAGACTATATGAAGGGGAGTACAGAGTGTGTCAAGAAATAGCTACCCTAGACTATATGAAGGGGAGTACAGAGTGTGTCAAGAAATAGCTACCCTAGACTGTATGAAGGGGAGTACAGAGTGTGTCAATAAATAAGTACCCTAGACTTTATGAAGGGAAGTACAGTGTGTCATAAAGCTAGCTACGTGATGCTAAAATCCTGATCGAACAGGATGGTTAGTCATTCAAAGTCATGTGATAAGTAGTCTGCATTGACAAACTCTGGGTGCATTATGAGAATATCTTCATGAACACGAGAGTGAATAAGGTAATAGTGATACTAGAAGTCTCCATCTCACAGGATGGTCAGTCATACAGGACCATATGTTCAGTAGCTTGCACTGGCAAAGATCTATAGGCGCCCCCGCTCACTAAGCTATTCTACGGTAACTGCACCCTGCCTTGTTTATTTGACCATGGTAAGGGAAAACACCTCAGTAAAACCACTGTAAGTTTATGTTTACGTAATAAAGGCATCGAATCGTTATATACATAACTACTAAGTCAGTATATAGACTCGAGTCAGTATATACATAAGCAACACAAAGTTTACTTGTTGAAATATTAACAGTTGACAAGGAACATTGAATAACAAATGTGAACTCTGTTCAAATCTAAATATACATTGGACATTAAACTCTTAGTCACTTTGGACATTAATGAACTCTATGTCCCTCAGGAACTTTAAGAATCACTATGTCACTCGGGGACGTTAACTTCAGGTAACTTGTGACTTTAAGAATCTCAAGATCATTCGGGATTTTAACGAATAGAAGGTCACTTGAGACTTTAACAATATTATAGTATATGCTTTTTATGCTTCTAATTATTTTCTTACTCTCAGGATTAAGAAGAGCAATCTAGTTACCGAAATTCATGGGAAAAGACACTGTAAATGATTATTGAAAGGTATATTTTCTGTAACGTTCCGGTTAAATCTCGAACATCTTCAGGTAAGGAATGAATACACAAAGTGCAAATTTGTCATAAATACACATGTGTAAGAGGTGAAGTTGGATTGGGAGGTGAAGTGATTGAATCACACAAAGGTGAATAAATATTGTAATATAATGGGGATTGATGCCAATCAAACATTGGTTAAGGGCAGAGAGTGGGGGAGTATATATATATATATATATATATATATATATATTATGAGAATATATATATATATATATATATATATATATATATATATATATATATATATATATATATATATATATATATATATATATATATATATATATGTATATATATATATATATATGTATATATATGTATATATATATATATATATATATATATATATATATATATATATATATATATATATATATATATATATATATATTAGTATATTTTTTGGTAGCAGTCTTTCCTGTAGACATATATTATTAAATATGACCGAAAAAGTAAGATTAATAATTCTAACACGAATTTTCTCAATCTTTCGTACATTTCTTTTCACTGTTGGAGGTAAATCACAAATCAATTCTCCAAAATTCATTTTTATTTCTAGTCTGACGCGACACGAGCGCGTTTCGTAAAACTTATTACATTTTCAAAGACTTTAGTTTACAAATACACAACTGAATAGAACTTACGCATCTCCGATTTTATATCTACATTTGAGAGAGGTGGATGGGGTGAGGTGGCATTAATAGGGTATTAATTTCATCAACACAAGACAGAACAAGAGGTGGTATTAATAGGGTATTAATTTCATCAACACAAGACAGAACACGAAACAATGGGTATTGAATAGAAGTGATTGTAGAAAGCCTATTGGTCCATATTTCTTGATGCTTCTATATTGGAGCGGAGTCTTGAGGTGGGTAGAATATAGTTGTGCATTAATTGGCTGTTGATTGCTGGTGTTGACTTCTTGATGTGTAGTGCCTCGCAAACGTCAAGCCGCCTGCTATCGCTGTATCTATCGATGATTTCTGTGTTGTTTACTAGGATTTCTCTGGCGATGGTTTGGTTGTGGGAAGAGGTTATATGTTCCCATCCTTTCCCTGTTGCTTATGCATCGTTAAACGCCTAGAAAGAGATGTTGTTGTCTTGCCAATATACTGGGTTTTTTTGGAGCTTACAGTCCCCAAGAGGGCATTTGAAGGCATAGACGACGTTAGTCTCTTTTAAAGCGTTCTGTTTTGTGTCTGGAGAGTTTCTCATGAGTAGGCTGGCCGTTTTTCTGGTTTTATAGTAAATCGTCAGTTGTATCCTCTGATTTTTGTCTGTAGGGATAACGTTTCTATTAACAATATCTTTCAGGACCCTTTCCTCCGTTTTATGAGCTGTGGAAAAGAAGTTCCTGTAAAATAGTCTAATAGGGGGTATAGGTGTTGTGTTAGTTGTCTCTTCAGAGGTTGCATGGCGTTTCACTTTCCTTCTTATGATGTCTTCGACGAAACCATTGGAGAAGCCGTTGTTGACTAGGACCTGCCTTACCCTACAGAGTTCTTCGTCGACTTGCTTCCATTCTGAGCTGTGGCTGAGAGCACGGTCGACATATGCGTTAACAACACTCCTCTTGTACCTGTCTGGGCAGTCGCTGTTGGCATTTAGGCACATTCCTATGTTCGTTTCCTTAGTGTAGACTGCAGTGTGGAAACCTCCGCTCTTTTCCATGACTGTTACATCTAGAAAGGGCAGCTTCCCATCCTTTTCCATCTCGTAAGTGAAACGCAGCACGGAACTCTGCTCAAATGCCTCCTTCAGCTCCTGCAGATGTCTGACATCAGGTACCTGTGTAAAAATGTCGTCAACATACCTGCAGTATATGGCCGGTTTCAAGTTCATGTCGACTAAGACTTTTTGCTCGATGGTACCCATGTAGAAGTTTGCAAACAGGACACCTAGGGGAGAACCCATGGCGACCCCATCTACTTGCTTATACATGTGCCCATCCGGGCTCAAGAAGGGTGCCTCTTTAGTACAAGCTTGGAGTAGTTTCCTCAGAATATTTTCTGGTATGTCAAGAAAAGTACAGGCTGGATCACGATACACTCTGTCGGCTATCATCCAAAAATCAGAGGATACAACTGACGATTTACTATAAAACCAGAAAAACGGCCAGCCTACTCATGAGAAACTCTCCAGACACAAAACAGAACGCTTTAAAAGAGACTAACGTCGTCTATGCCTTCAAATGCCCTCTTGGGGACTGTAAGCTCCAAAAAAACCCAGTATATTGGCAAGACAACAACATCTCTTTCTAGGCGTTTAACGATGCATAAGCAACAGGGAAAGGATGGGAACATATAACCTCTTCCCACAACCAAACCATCGCCAGAGAAATCCTAGTAAAAAACACAGAAATCATCGATAGATACAGCGATAGCAGGCGGCTTGACGTTTGTGAGGCACTACACATCAAGAAGTCAACACCAGCAATCAACAGCCAATTAATGCACAACTATATTCTACCCACCTCAAGACTCCGCTCCAATATAGAAGCATCAAGAAATATGGACCAATAGGCTTTCTACAATCACTTCTATTCAATACCCATTGTTTCGTGTTCTGTCTTGTGTTGATGAAATTAATACCCTATTAATACCACCTCTTGTTCTGTCTTGTGTTGATGAAATTAATACCCTATTAATTCCACCTCACCCCATCCACCTCTCTCAAATGTAGATATAAAATCGGAGATGCGTAAGTTCTATTCAGTTGTGTATTTGTAAACTAAAGTCTTTGAAAATGTAATAAGTTTTACGAAACGCGCTTGTGTCGCGTCAGACTAGAAATAAAAATGAATTTTGGAGAATTGATTTTTGATTTACCTCCAACAGTGAAAAGAAATGTACGAAAGATTGAGAAAATTCGTGTTAGAATTATTAATCTTACGTTTTCGGTCATATTTAATAATATATATATATATATATTGTGACGGTAACGCGTTGGTGTTCGGCTGTTTAAGGCTAGGGGTATGGCCTCGTCACATAGTTATAAAAAAAAATAGAAAAAACTGGAACTTCGTCTGTGGTAAGGTAAGGAGAAGACACACAAAACACAAGTAAACTTTAACAATGAAATTTTAATTACGTTAAATAAATCAAAACATAAAAAAATGGACAAACAAATTTGTATAATAAAATCAATCAATCAAAATAATAAGAATAATTAAATGACACAATGAAAAGTTACGTTAAGACAAAATAACAAGAAGTGCAATACAAAAATAAAGGTAAGGTACTGGAATATTGGCTTTAAGCTACCACCTCTCTCAGTATACGCTAACGTCTAGCCGGGAGGAGTGGTAACTGCGGAAGCACAGAATATTCTGAGGTCTGAGGTCGTGGCGACCCCAGACATCAAGTAGTATGGGGGGGTGGAGTGCAGTTGCAGCCCGGCCGGCGACCAATCAGCGGAGCCGGTAGCGATCAACAGGTAGTTTGGCGGTTTGAGTCTGAACAGGTGTCCCTGGCTGCATACGTTTTGCTCTCTGGCAAACCTTGCTGGTGTTGTTGTCGTTGTTGGACATTTCTTCCATAGTAGTTTTATATATTTGTTGCGACGTATTTGTGGAGGGAAGAGCAGGCTCAATCTCTTGAAGGAGATTATCGTCACAATATATATATATATATATATATATATATATATATATATATATATATATATATATATATATATATATATATATATATATATTAGTATATTTTGGTAGCAGTCTTTCCTGTAGACATATATTATTAAATATGACCGAAATGTAAGATTAATAATTCTAACACAAATTTTCTCAATCTTTCGTACATTACGCTTCACTGTTGGAGGTAAATCAAAAATCAATTCTCCAAAATTCATTTTTATTTCTAGTCTGACGCGACACGGGCGCGTTTCGTAAAACTTATTACATTTTCAGACTTTAGTTCACAAATACACAACTGAATAGAACTTACGTATCTCCGATTTTATATCTACTTTTGAGTGAGGTGGAAGGGGTGATGTGGCATTAACACAAGACAGAACAAAATGTGGTATTAATAGGGTATTAATTTCATCAACACAAGACAGAACAAGGTTATTAATAGGGTATTAATTTCATCAACACAAGACAGAACAAGAGTATTAATAGGGTATTAATTTCATCAACACAAGACAGAACACGAAACAATGGATATTGAATAGAAGTGTTTGTAGAAAGCCTATTGGTCCATATTTCTTGATGCTTCTATATTGGAGCGGAGTCTTGAGGTGGGTAGAATATAGTTGTGCAATAATTGGCTGTTGATTGCTGGTGTTGACTTCTTGATGTGTAGTGCCTCGCAAACGTCAAGCCGCCTGCTATCGCTGTATCTATCGATGATTTCTGTGTTGTTTACTAGGATTTCTCTGGCGATGGTTTGGTTGTGGGAAGAGATTATATGTTCCTTAATGGAGCCCTGTTGCTTATGCGTCGTTAAACGCCTAGAAAGAGATGTTGTCTTGCCTATATACTGGGTTTTTTGGAGCTTACAGTCCCCAAGTGGGCATTTGAAGGCATAGACGACGTTAGTCTCTTTCTAGGCGTTTAACGATGCATAAGCAACAGGGCTCCATTAAGGAACATATAATCTCTTCCCACAACCAAACCATCGCCAGAGAAATCCTAGTAAACAACACAGAAATCATCGATAGATACAGCGATAGCAGGCGGCTTGACGTTTGCGAGGCACTACACATCAAGAAGTCAACACCAGCAATCAACAGCCAATTATTGCACAACTATATTCTACCCACCTCAAGACTCTGCTCCAATATAGAAGCATCAAGAAATATGGACCAATAGGCTTTCTACAAACACTTCTATTCAATATCCATTGTTACGTGTTCTGTCTTGTGTTGATGAAATTAATACCCTATTAATACTCTTGTTCTCTCTTGTGTTGATGAAATTAATACCCTATTAATACCCTTGTTCTGTCTTGTGTTGATGAAATTAATACCCTATTAATACCACATTTTGTTCTGTCTTGTGTTAATGCCACATCACCCCTTCCACCTCACTCAAAAGTAGATATAAAATCGGAGATACATAAGTTCTATTCAGTTGTGTATTTGTGAACTAAAGTCTTTGAAAATGTAATAAGTTTTACGAAACGCGCCCGTGTCGCGTCAGACTAGATATATATATATATATATATATATATATATATATATATATATATATATATATATATATATATATATATATATATATATATAATATGATCGAAAGGGTAAGATTGATAATTCTAACACGAATCTTCTCAATATTTCTTACGTTCTTCTTCACTGTCGAAGGTAATTGATAAATTAGCACGCCAAAATTAATTCTTTATTCCTGGTCTGACGCCTGAACGCGTTTCGGAATGCTTATTACATTTTCAAAGCCTTTGCTTACACATAAAATACATTCATACATATACTCGTTTTTGGTGAGGTGATATGGTAAAAAAGTTTTGGATGAGGTGACAAAGCTATGACAGAACACGAAACAATAGGTATAAGAACATAAGAATGGCAGTAACTGCAGAAGGCCTATTGGCCCATACTTCCTCTTGCTGCTTCCATGTTGGTTCGGGGTCTTGAAGTGGGGTAGAATATAGTTGCGCATTAATTGGCTGTTGATTGCTGGTGTTGAATTTTTGATGTGTAGTGCCTTGCTGATGTCGAGTCTCCTGCTGTCGCTTTATTTATCGATGATTTCTGTGTTGCTTGTTAAGATTTCTCTGGTGATGGTTTCATGATCTGGTTGTGAGAAAAGATTATATGTTCCTCGATGGAGCCCTGTTGTTTGTGCATAGTTAATCTCCTAGAAAGAGATGTTGTTGTTTTGCCTATTTACTGAGTTCTTTGGGGCTTACATGCTTACAAGTTACATGTGCCCATCTGCACTCAACAAGGATGACGGAGAAGATTGTGCGAGAAAAGCTAGTGGAACATCTGGAGCGGAGGAACTTTGTAACACAACATCAGCATGGGTTCAGAGATGGCAAATCATGCCTAACAGGTTTAATTGAGTTCTATGACCAAGCAACAAAAATCAGGCGAGAGAGAGAGAGAGGGCTGGGCAGACTGCATTTTTCTGGACTGCCAGAAAGCTTTTGACACAATACCACATAAGAGACTACTGCACAAGCTGGAGATGCAGGCATGAGTGAATGGGAAGGTACTCCACTGGATAAGGGAGTACCTAAGCAACAGGACACAGCGAGTCACCGTGAGGGGTGAGGTCTCGGAGTGGCGGGGAGTCACCAGTGGAGTCCCACAGGGATCAATCCTTGGGCCTATGCTGTTTCTGATATACGTCAATGATCTCCAGGAAGGAATTGATTCGTTCCTTTCGAGGTTTGCTGATGATGCAAAAATTATGAGGAGGATCAAGACAGAAGAGGATAGTATGAGGCTACAAGAAGACCCCGAAAAATTAAAGGAATGGTCCGACAAATGGCTACTAAAGTTCAACCCAAGTAAATATAAGGTAATGAAACTAGGAGAAGGAACTAGGAGGCCAGTCACTGGATACCGAATGGGAAATGACCTTCACGAAACGGACAGAGTGAAAGATCTAGAAGTTGATATCACGCCAAACCTGTTTCCTGAACCCACATCAAAAGAATAACATCAGCGGCCTATGCGAGGTTGCCTAACATCAGAACTGCTTTCAGAAACCTGTGAAAGGAATCCTTCAGAACCATGTATACCACATACGTAAGGCCAATCCAGGAGTATGCAGCCCCAGCATGGAGCCCGTATCTAGTCAAGCACAAGAAGAAGCTGGAAAAGATTCAGAGGTATGCCACTAGGCTAGTCCCAGAACTAAGAGGCATGAGTTATGAGGACAAACTACGTGAACTGCACCTCACGTCGATGGAAGACAGAAGTGTTAGGGGAAACATGATCACCACATACAAAATTTTCAGGGCAATCCATCCTTGTCCACCCTCTCAATTTTCAAATTGACAGGGTGGACAAGGATGGATTATTTAACACGGGTGGCACACTCACAAAGGGACACAGCTGGAAGCTGAGTACCCAAAAGAGCCACAGAGACATTAGAAAGAATTTTTTCAGTGTCTCAGTAGTAGGTAAATGGAATGCACTAGGAAGTGATGAGGTGGAGGCTGACTCCATAAACAGTTTCAAATGTAGATATGACAGAGCCCAGTAGGCTCAGGATTCTATACATCAGTTAATTGACGGTTGAGAGGCGGGACCAAAGAGCCAGAGCTCATCCCCCGCAAGCACAATTTGGTGAGTACAATTAGATGAGTACCATTCCTCCCTGACCCATGTCCTCGGCTTCCCAACCATTCCCCACTCCATCATCCCCTCTTCCTTCCCACCATGCTCCATTCCCCTGTCCCTTTGTCCTCCCCACCATTCTTCATTCCCCCATCCCCTCGTCCCCATCATCCCAAACTCCCCCTAGTCATTCCCCACCATTACCCCCTTCCCTTGTCCCTTCGTCCTCGGCACCATCTCTCACTTCCATCCCCTCGCTATCCCCAACATTCTCCACTCCCTCGTCCGATGCATTCCCAAATAGTCTGATGTTCCTATCAGAAAATTGGGAACATCAAGTGATCTGATGTTCCCATCACTGAAATATAAGAAAAACAGTTAAAAAATTAAATGGAAATATGAAAAAATAAAAAATAAACTATGCTCACGAAATGAACGGTCTGGTAAACAACACAGCTCAATTCCAACGTAATTTACACAAAATAATTAAATAAAAATTAAAATAAATCAAAATCTATGCAAATTAATTTTATCAATGCAAACAGAAACATTGAAATGGAATTGTAACATATTTAGTATAGCATGTGTGTTGCTCTTACATGCAACAGATTTCGCTGTTTTTCAAGAAAAGCATAGTTTTACATGTCACAGGTGTCATCTATACTTGTACTTACGAAATGTACGGCATGGTAAACAACACAGCTCAATTTCAACACAATGTCACACAAAATAATTCAATTAAAAATAAAATAAATCGAAATATATGGAAATAAAATTTATTAATGCAATCGGAAACACTGAAATGGAATTCGTGACATATTTAGTATAGCATGCATATGTATTTTATATAATCACCTCATTCTTTGGGGCACACATGAGGAACCCAAATGCGAACAAGCCTGAATGGTCCCCAGGACTATATGCAACTGAAAACTCACATCCCAGAAGTGACTCAACCCCGTACTGCCAGTAGCACTCTACTGGCGTACAGGATCCAAGTATGTTGACCAGACCACACACTAGAAGTTGAAGGGACGACGACGTTTCGGTCCGTCCTGGACCATTCTCAAGTCGATGAATCGACTTGAGACTGAATTTGACTTTTGAATGAATGAATGACTGACAGAATGAATGACTTTTGAATCGACGTGAGAATGGTCCAGGACGGACCGAAACGTCGTCGTCCCTTCAACTTCTAGTGTGTGGTCTGGTCAACATACTTCAGCCACGTTATTGTGACTCATCGCCTGCATAAGGATCCAAGTAACTACTCGACCAACACGACCGGACAAAAGAGGATTGTTGCCGAGGCTATTTCCATCCCCCCGCCGGTACTCGGTTGGTAATCTTGGGCATGATTTGAGGTGATTTGATAAAATACCATGCCCAAGATTACCAACCGAGTGCCGGCGGGGGGATGGAAATAGCCTCGGCTACCATCCTCTTTTGTCTGGTCGTATTGGTCGAGCGGTTAAGGGATCCTGTATGCCAGCAGTGTGCTCCTGGCAGCATGGGTTCGTGTCACTTCTGGGGTGTGAGTTTTCAGTTAAATATATGTGTGTATATATATATATATATATATATATATATATATATATATATATATATATATATATATACACAAATCCAGAAGGGCCATGTTGTGAAGTATGCACGGGATGTTCCCTTAGTCATCTGTACCACGACATTGTCAAACGAATAGCAATCTTTGGGTGCTGACCTTTTGACCATGTTGTGGTATAGTTGACTAAGGCGCATCTGGGAAAATCTCGCTCGTACGTTCAAACCCTCATCACGGCCCTTGTGGATTTGTTTATTGATATATCACGTATTGTGATTTCTATGTGTATATATATGTGTGTGTGTGTGTGTGTGTGTGTGTGTGTGTGTGTGTGTGTGTGTGTGTGTGTGTCTGTGTGTGTGTACTCACCTAGTTGTGTTTGCGGGGGTTTAGCTCTGGCTCTTTGGTTCCGCCTCTCAACCGGGGTTCAGCTCTGACTCCTTGGTCCCGCCTCTCAACCGCCTCACATCCCGCCGTAT
This sequence comes from Procambarus clarkii, assembly GCF_040958095.1. NCBI lineage: Eukaryota > Metazoa > Arthropoda > Malacostraca > Decapoda > Cambaridae > Procambarus > Procambarus clarkii. The sequence continues at coordinate 9,058,462 of NC_091224.1, read as the reverse complement.
CAAATGTGTATGTATGTGTGTGTGTGAACTCACCTAATTGTGCTTGCGGGGGGTTGAGCTTTGGCTCTTTGGTCCCTTTGTGTGTGTGTGTGTGTGTGTGTGTGTGTGTGTGTGTTTGTGTGTGTGTGTGTGTGTGTGTGTGTGTGTGTGTGTGTGTGTGTGTGTGTGTGTGTGTGTGTGTGTGTGTGTGTGTGTGTACTCACCTATTTGTGTCTGCAGGATAGAGCATTGACTCTTGGATCCCCACTTTCGAGCCATCGGTTGTTTGCAGCCATGACTCCGGTCCTATTTCCCTATCATACATAGTTTTAAAATTATGATTAGAATTTGCTTCCACATCCTGCTCCTTAAGTGCATTCCATTTTCCCACTACTCTCACGCTAAAAGAAAAACTTCCTAACATCTCTGAGACTCATCTGAGTTTCCAGCTTCCACCCATGTCCCTTCGTTCTGTTGCTATTCCGTGTGAACATTTCGTCTATGTCCACTCTGTCAATCCCCCTCAGTATTTTATACGTTCGTATCTTATCCCTCTTTCTCTCCCTTTTTTTTCTAGTGTCGTAAGGCTCAGTTCCTTCAGGCGCTCTTCATACCCCGTCCCTCGTAACGCTGGGACGAGTCTCGTTGCAAACTTCTGAACCTTTTCCAGTTTCCTTGTGTGTTTCTTCAGGTGGGGACTCCATGATGGGCCAGCATACTCTAAGTGTGTTTGTGCGTGTGTGTGTGTATTTGTGTGTGTACTAATCTATTTGTGTTTGCAGGGGTTGAGCTTTGGCTCTTTGGTCCCGCCTCTCAACTGTCAGTCATCTGGTGTACAAATTCCTGAGCCTACTGGGCTCTCTCATATCTACATTTAAAACTGTCTATGGAGTCAGCCTCCACCACGTCACTGCCTAATGCATTCCACCTGTTAAATACTCTGACAGTGAAAAAGTTCTTTCTAACGTCCCTGTGGCTCATTTGGGTACTCAGTTTCCACCTGTGTCCCCCTTGTTCGCGTACGACCAGTGTTGAATAGTTCATCCCTGTCTACCTTCTCAATTCCCCTTCGGATTTTGTAGGTAGTGATCATGTCTCCGCCCTTCTCTTCTGTCTTCCAGTGTCGTAAGGTGCATTTCCCGCTGCCTTTCTTCGTAACTCATGCCTCCCAGTTCTGGGACTAGTCTAGTGGCATACCTCTGAACCTTTTCCAGCTTGGTCTTGTGCTTGACTAAGCGACTGACTGTGTGTGTGTGTGTGTGTGTGTGTGTGTGTGTGTGTGTGTGTGTGTGTGTGTGTGTGTGTGTGTGTGTGTGTTCGTGTGTGTGTGCGTGCGTGTATGTATGTGTCTGTGTACAGGTAAAAGTTTGTGAATTCCTGGAACTAGTACGATAGTATTTTTTTTAAACAGCAGTATTGCTCTCTTGGATGGAATACGATCAAATGCATTAATTATTATTTTATGTGGTGACCTTCATGACAACGTCAACAAACTGGCTTGAGTACACAAGTGTACGACGTGTGGGGCTGATCCTTTTCTTGCTTGATTGTATCCCTCGTCCAAAATTACAGCTGTCGACAGGTGTGAGTTTCACACGAACATATGATTGATGTTGGAGGGTCCCTCTGACCTTCACTGAACTCCCGTGCAATGTGAAGGTTTATCAGCTTGCTCCATGGCTTGAATAGTGCAATTGATTTCGCATGAAACATTTCTTCAATACGTTTTTGTATTTTTATTTATAAAGAAGTGATGTAAATGCTTTGAACCATTGCAGATATTGAGCAATGTATACAAAACATTGAAAGCAAAAGGATTTTTTAGTTACTATTAAACTATTGGGAAGAGGGTTTCAGGTTGATTTCTTACCACATAAGTGATATGAAATAATTAATTCATTTGGAGACAATATTATGTAACTATTAATATATAGAGTAGGATTCTGTATTGTGGGACATAAACACACTCCCAGTTTGGTGAATACAATTAGCTATGTATACACGTAAGGGGGACACAGGTGGAAACTTAGTACTCAAATGAGCCACATAGATATAACTTTTTCAGTGTCAGAGTAGTTAACAAATGAAATGCATTAGGAAGTGATGTGGTGGAGACTGACGCCATACGCAATTTAAATGTAGATATGATGGATCCCAATAGGTTCAGGATTCTGCACATCAGTTAATTAACAGTTTAGAGGCGCGACCAAAGAGCCAAAGCTCAACACCCCCCCCCCCCCTCCCCCGCAAGCACAACTACTTGTATACACAGACACACACACACACACACACACACACACACACACACACACACACACACACACACACACACACCTCTTACCCCTCTTACACTCACCCCCAAACCCCACCCAACCCTCACCCCTTCTATGCACCTCCAGCCCACATTTAACCCCCGCACCTTGTGACCCCCTAACACCTTCCCCCATCTCCCTCTTCCCCTCTTCTACCCCAAAACACCCACCTACCCCCAATTCCCCCCTAACTAATACACCCTCTCTTCCATTCCCAGCACCCATGCTCCATTCTCCTCTCAGCCCTCTGCCCTCAATATCCCTCTCCCCCCCAACCTCTCAACCTCTATCTGACTCTCAGTCTCACTCTAGTTCTCAACCCCCCTATGCTTTTCAGACCCCTAACTTGCAGACCCATTATGCCCTTCCTACCTCCCAAGATGCCCAGACCCCATTCGCCTACCAGGCACTCCCAGGCACCCCCCTAGCACCCCCCCCCCCATTCACCCCCACAGCCTCCACTCGCCCCCCAGACACCCCCCAGTTCCCCCCAGACCCCCTATGAAAGGGGGAACTCTGACACCCGAGTTTCCAAGAAGAGTCTCAAGGTTTGGTACACCAATGCTGATGGGGTAGCCAATAAAGCAGAAGAGATAAAAGAAAGAGTTAGTGAGGCAGACCCAGACATAGTGGCAATAGTGGAAACTAAAATAAATGGCATGATCTTGGATGCAATCTTTCCAGAGGGGTACCAGGTGATAAGAAAAGAAAGGACACAGAGACAGGGAGGAGGAGTTGCACTCCTAATAAAGCGGAAATGGAAGTTTGATGAGCTGGAAAATCCGGGTTCCAATGAAAGCACGAGCTTCATACATGGAACTCTGACAGTGGATGGGAAGAAGATTGTAATCTTGATACTCAACAATCCCCCACCAAACAGTAGAAGGCTCAGGCAGGAGTACGAGGACAGCAACAAGACATGTATAGATCAACTGCAGAGGGCAGCAACTATAGCACATAGAATGAGAGCGAAGCTGCTGGTCATGGGGGACCTAAATCACGGAGAGATAGATTGGGAAACGAGGAATCCCCTTGGCGGGGAGGAGACCTGGGGAGCGAAGCTGGTAGACGTTATTGACAGGAATATCCTAACACAGCATGTGAAGGAAGATACTAGGGAAAGAGGAGGGGATACGCCCAGCCTATTAGATCTCATTTTCACCCAGAATGTAGAAGACATCGAGCAGTTGGAACATGAAATACCACTAGGAGCTAGTGATCATTGTGTCCTAGTCTTTGACTACATGATGGGGCTTAAAATTGTGACAAAAGGACGAGAGGTCCGGGAAAGGAGACTTGATTACAGAAAAGGGGACTACAGAAGGATAAGGGAGTACCTGGGAGAAGTACAGTGGGAGGAAGAACTTAGAGGAAAAACAGTGCAAGGTATGATGAACCAGGTCATATTGAAATGCAGAGGCTGAAGAGAGATTTATTCCAACAATAAAGGAAAAAAGCAGGAGGGAATATAATAACCCATGGTTTAATAGACAGTGTCAGGAAGCAAAGGCGAGAAGCAGGAGGGAGTGGAGGAAGTACAAAAGACAAAGGACAGAGGACAACAGGATTAGATGTAACAGAGCTAGGAATGATTACATTAACATAAGACGAGTGTCGGAAAGAAATTATGAGAATGATATTGCAGTCAAAGCGAAAAAAGCAACCTAAACTACTACATAGCCATATAAGAAGGAAGATGTCGGTAAATGACCAAGTGACAAGACTGAGGAAAACAGAAGAGGCATATACAGAAAGCGACAAGGAAATCTGCGAGGTACTGAATGCAAAATTCCATGGAGTGTTCAAAACCGAGCCTGAGCAGCTCCCATTGTTAGAAGCGATTACCCTAGATGTAAGACTATCAGATATATAGGTGACAGCAGAGGAGGTAATGAAACAGTTGACAACACTGGAAGCAAATAAAGCTGTTGGACCAGACAAAGTATCACCGTGGATACTTAAAGAGGCAGCGCAGGCTCTCAGCGTGCCTCTGGCAATGATCTTTAATGAGTCACTTATGTCGGGAGAATTGCCCAGTTGCTGGAAGGAGGCAAATGTCGTACCGATTTTCAAGAAAGGTGATAGGGAGGAGGCACTTAACTACAGACCCGTATCACTGACAAGTATCCCCTGCAAAATACTTGAAAGAATAATTAAGCTAAGACTTGTTGAGCACCTGGAGAGCATTGGGTTTGTAAACAAGCACCAACATGGGTTCTGGAAAGAAAAATCGTGCCTAACAAACCTTTTAGAATTCTATGATAAAGTAATAAGGATAAGGCAGGACAGAGAAGGCTGGGCAGACTGCATATTTCTTGACTGCCAAAAGGCCTTTGATACAGTACCGCACATGAGACTGCTATACAAACTTGAGACGAAGGCAGGAGTAAGCGGAAAGGCCCTAGTATGGGTGAAGAATTACCTAACAGGAAGGAGCCAGAGGGTAATGGTAAGGGGCGAGAAGTCGGACTGGCGAACAGTAACAAGTGGAGTACCTCAAGGATCGGTTCTGGGACCAATCCTCTTTCTAATTTACGTAAATGATGTTTACAGGAGTGGAATCATACATGTCAGTGTTTGCGGATGACGCAAAATTAATGAGAAGAGTTGTGAAAGACGAGGATTCTAGGATCCTCCAAGAGGACTTAAACAGGTTGAAGAGATGGGCAGGGAAATGGCTACTGGAGTTTAACACCAAATGTAATGTAACACCATTTCCATAACTTTAAATGTAAAGTTATGGAAATGGGATCAGGTGATAGGAGACCAAAGGGACAGTACACAATGAAGGGGAACAGCCTACCTGTAACGATTCGAGAAAGAGACCTGGGAGTGGATGTGACACCTAATCTAACTCTTGAGGCACATATAAATAGGATAACGACAGCAGCGTACTCTACACTGGCAAAAATTAGAACTTCATTCAGAAACCTAAATGAGGAGGCTTTTAGGGCGCTTTGCACTGCCTACGTGAGACCCGTCTTAGAGTATGCCGCGCCATCATGGAGCCCCCACCTGAAGAAACACATAAAGAAACTGGAGAAGGTCCAGAGGTTTGCGACGAGGCTTGTCCCAGAGTTACGAGGGATGGGATATGAAGAGCGTCTGCAGGAACTGAACCTTACGACACTAGAGAAAAGAAGGGAGAGAGGAGATATGATAGGGACATATAAAATACTCAGAGGAATTGACAAAGTGGAAATTGATGAAATGTTCACACGTAATCACGTAATAATAACAGAACGAGGGAACATGGGTGGAAACTGGAAACTCAGATGAGTCACATAGATGTTAGGAAGTTTTCTTTTAGCGTGAGAGTAGTGTAAAAATGGAATGCACTTGGGGAACAGGTTGTGGAAGCAAATACTATTCATACTTTTAAAACTAGATATGATAGGGAAATGGGACAGGAGTCATTGCTGTAAACAACCGATAGCTGGAAAGGTGGGATCCAAGAGTCAATGCTCGATCCTGCAAGCACAAATAGGTGAGTACAAATAGGTGAGTACACACACACACACACACACACACACACACATACACACATACACACACACAAACACACACACACACACACACACACACACACACACACACACACACACACACACACACACACACACACACACACACACACACACACACATATACGAGTCGCCAGCCGTGTGGGGTTGTTTGGGGGGGCCGCGCTCCAAGATAATCGTCAATATTCTCAAGCTTATTAAGCCTACAGTGATGGATCACAGTTCTCTGTTATCACAAAGTGTACAACCGCACATAGGAAAGAAAAAATACAGTGATATCACTAGAACTTTGTGTTAAACAATGAACAATCATCGGCACCAGGACACGTAGGAAAGCAGGGCCACAAGGCGTATGTTTACATATGGTGTGCAGGAGTAGCATCCCACGGTGTTTCTCATCTAGAGTGCATGCGGGAGCCTGGCTGGTGGTGGTAAGTGCCTCTCTCTTAAGTCTTCAACAGTGTGCAAGGTTTATATTAAATCGTATCATAGACACTAATTAATTTCATTCAATAATACAATTGAAATTTGGCAGTCAGGAGACAAGAACCTCACACCCTCACATGTGAGCTCAGATTGGAACCAGATAAGCCACTTATCCCCCTAGATTTCCACCCCCTCCCCCCTATTACACCGCACGCACACAAACACACACGCACACACACACAAACGCTCGCGCACACACACACACACACACACACACACACACACACACACACACACACACACACACACACACACACACACAGCGAGGGTAAATCTTGCCTTACTGACTTAATAGAATTCTACGATCAGGTGACAAAGATTAAGCAAGAAAGAGAAGGTTGGGCGGACTGCATTTTTTTGGACTGTCGGAAACCCTTTGCCACAGTCCCCCATAAGAGGCTGGTACATAAGCTGGAGAGACAGGCAGAAGTAACTGGTAACGTACTCCAGTGAATAAGTGAATATCTAAACAATAGGAAACAAAGAGTTACAGTGAGGGGTGAGACCTCAGATTGGCGTGAAGTCACCAGTGGAGTCCCACAGGGCTCTGTACTCGGACCTATCCTGTTTCTGATATACATAACAGTTCTTCCGGAGGGAATAGATTCATTCCTCTCAATGTTTGCTGATTATGCCAAAATTATGAGAAAGATTAAGATAGTATGAGGCTACAAGAAGACCCCGAAAAATTAAAGGAATGGTCCAACAAATGGCTACTAAAGTTCAACCCAAGTAAATATAAGGTAATGAAACTAGGAGAAGGAACTAGGAGGCCAGTCACTGGATACCGAATGGGAAATGACCTTCACGAAACAGAGTGAAAGATCTAGAAGTTGATATCACGCCAAACCTGTTTCCTGAAGCCCACATCAAAAGAATAACATCAGCGGCCTATGCGAGGTTGCCTAACATCAGAACTGCTTTCAGAAACCTATGTCCACCACCAGTTGTACCTGTACACCAGTTGATAAATTAACAGTTGGGAGGCGGGACCAAAGAGCAAGAGCTCAACCTCCACAAGCACAAATAGGTGAGTACACACCCACAAAACACACACACACACACACACACACACACACACACACACACACACACACACACACACAGAGGAGAAGCAGAAGAGAGTCAGTTTCAGGGTAATGTACTCGAACATAGATGGGATCACAAGCAAGGCAAGTGAACTAAGGGAAAGAGCACAAGAAGTGAACCCAGGTGTATTCGGACTCACTGAAACAAAACTCTCTGGAATCATAACGAATTCCGTGTTTCCTTAGGAGTACACAGTAATAAGGAAAGAGAGGGAAGGTAGGGAAGGAGGCGGAGTGGCCCTACTCATGAGAAAGGAATGGAGTTTTAAGGAGATGGCTATCCCGGGCTGTGAGGGTTTCAGAGACTACATAGCAAGCACCTTGACAATGGGAGGACCAAGGATAGTAGTAGCAGTAATATATAACCCTCCACCAAATGACAGAAGACCCAGTCAAGAGTACGAAAACAACAACATGGCAGTTAACACTATAATTGAGAGGGCAGCCTCTGCTGCCTGTATAAATAGATCCCACCTGCTCATCATGGGGGACTTCAATCACGGAAGGATTGATTGGGAGAACAAGGAAACACATGGAGGCGAGGATACGTGGAGAGCCAAACTACTGGAGGCGGTGACTAGAAACTTCTTAACCCAGCATGTCAGAGAACCCACAAGATGAGAGGAAATGACGAACCAGCGAGACTCGACCTGGTCTTCACCCTGAACGACTCTGACATAAGAGAAATCGGTTTTGAGGCCCTAGTAGGAATGAGCGACCACAGTGTATTGGTGTTTGAGTACCTGATTGAAGAAGGGCTATTGAACTCGAGGAGGGATACTGAAACCAAAAGGTTAGCATACCGAAAGGGAAACTATGAGGAGATAGGAAAATTTCTAAAAGATATAGCATGGGAAACAGAGCTCAGGGAAAAGACGGCCCAAGATATGATGGACTACATCACGCAAAGGTGCAAGGACGCAGCAAACAAGTTTGTCCCAGCCCAAAAGGAAAACAGTGAAATGAAGATGAGAAACCCATGGTTTAATCAGAGATGTAGGCTAGCTAAGCAGCAAAGTAAAAGGGCATGGAGAAACTATAGGAATAACAGGACACTGGAGAGCAGAGAAAGATACCAGAATGCCAGGAATGAATATGTCAGGATGAGAAGAGAGGCAGAAAGACAATACGAAAACGACATCGCAAGCAAGGCAAAGACTCAGCCTAAATTGCTGCATAACCACATCAGGAGAAAAACAACAGTAAAGGAACAGCTTATGAAATTAAGGATAAGAGCAGAAAGATTCACTACAAACGACAAGGAAGTGTGTGAGGAACTGAATAAGAAATTCCAAGAGGTCTTCACCTTAGAGCAAGGAGAAATCCCAGAGATAAGAGAGGGAATAGCTATCCAGGAACCACTGGAAGAGTTTGAGATTACCAGCGGGGAAGTAAGGAAGTGTTTACTAGAGTTGGATGTGACAAAGGCTATAGGCCCAGATGAAATCTTCCCTTGGATACTAAAGGAAGGAGCAGAAGAACTGTGCCTACCACTCTCCATAGTGTATAACAAATCTCTGGCAACAGGGGAACTGCCAGAAATTTGGAAAGCAGCTAACATAGTCCCGATATACAAGATAGGGAATAGACAGGAGGCACTGAATTACAGGGCAGTGTCCCTAACCTGCATACCATGCAAGCCGATGGAGAAGATTGTGCGAAGAAAGCTAGTGGAGCACCTGGATCGAAAGAACTTTGTAACACAGCACCAACATGGATTCAGGGATTGCAGGTCCTGCCTCACAGGGTTACTTGAATTCTACGACCAGGCAACAAAAATAAGGCAAGAAAGAGAAGGGTGGGAAGACTGCATATTTTTGGATTGTCAGAAAGCCTTTTATACAGTGCCACACAAGAGGCTAGTGAAAAAGCTGGAGATGCAGGCTGGAGTGAAAGGGAAGGTACTCCGTTGGATACAGGAGTACCTAAGCAATAGGAGACAACAAGTCAGTTTGAGGGGTGAGGTCTCAGATGGGCGAGACGTTACGAGTGGAGTTCCGCAGGAGTCAGTCCTTGGACCTATACTGTTTCTGATATATGTAAATGATCTCCCAGAGGGTATAGAATCGTTTCTCTCAATGTTTGCCGATGATGCAAAAATTATGAGGAGGATTGAAACTGAGGACGATAGTAGGAGGCTACAAGATGACCTAGACAGACTGAGTGAATGGTCCAGCAATTGGCTGTTGAAGTTCAACCCGAGTAAATGCAAAGTAATGAAACTAGGCAGTGGAAACAGGAGGCCAGACACAGGATACAGAATAGGAGATGAAGTACTTAATGAAACGGACAGAGAGAAAGATCTAGGAGTTGATATCACACCAAACCTGTCTCCTGAAGCCCACATAAAAAGAATAACGTCTGCGGCATGTGCGAGGCTGGCTAACATCAGAACAGCGTTCAGGAACCTGTGTAAGGAATCATTCAGAATCTTGTACACCACATATGTAAGACCAATCCTGGAGTATGCGGCCCCAGCATGGAGCACGTATCTTGTTAAGCACAAGACGAAGCTGGAAAAAGTCCAAAGGTGTGCCACTAGACTAGTCCCAGAACTAAGAGGCATGAGTTACGAGGAAAGGCTACGGGAAATGCACCTTACGACACTGGAAGACAGAAGAGTAAGGGGAGACATGATCACAACCTACAAAATCCTCAGAGGAGTGGACCGGGTAAACAAGGATAAACTATTCAATTCTGGTGGTACGCGAACAAGGGGACACAGGTGGAAACTGAGTACTCACATGAGCCACAAAGACGTTAGAAGGAGCTTTTTCAGTGTCAGAGTAGTTAACGGATGGAATGCATTAGGTAGTGATGTGGTGGAGCCTGACTCCATACACAGTTTCAAATGTAAATATGATAGAGCCCAATAGGCTCAAGAATCTGTACACCAGTTGACTGACAGTTGAGAGGCGGGACGAAAGAGCCAAAGCTCAACCCCCGCAAATAGGTGAGTACAAATAGGTGAGTACACACACACACACACAAACGAAAGCCTGGGGCCTCGTAGCCTGGTGGATAGCGTGCAGGACTCGTAATTCTGTGGCGCGGGTTCGATTCCCGCACGAGGCAGAAACAAATGGGCAAAGTTTCTTTCACCCTAAGTGCCCCTGTTACCTAGCAGTAAATAGGTACCTGGGAGTTAGTCAGCTGTCACGGGCTGCTTCCTGGGGTGTGTGTGTGTGGTGTGGACCAAAAAAAAAAAAAAAAAAAAAGTAGTTAGTAAACAGTTGATTGACAGTTGAGAGGCGGGCCGAAAGAGCAAAGCTCAACCCCCGTAAAAACACAACTAGTAAACATACACACACACACACACACACACACACACACACACTCTTGTCTTGTGACCATCGTGTTGGGTGGACGTGGGTTGGGAGCTCCTGTTTCACTAGTGGAGGGGAGGGGTAATCAGGCAACTTCGAAGTGAAAAAGTGTGTACAAGTGAATGAAAAAACCTTGAGTTTTGGCCAGAGCCATAAGGTAGTGAAGAAAAACAGTTTAAATAGCGTAATTCAAAATAGTTGAGGAAGTATTGTGGCAGTGTGGAGCAGACCTCACCGACCTCTGACCGCGTGACCTCACCCCCGGCAGCAACCCTCCTACCACCACGTGCGACGACGCTTGGAGATTCACTCACCTATTGTGTTAGCAGGACGGTAAGATACTTGGAACCCCAGTGGGTAAGGTTGCATTATAGCAATGACTAGGTCAGGAAGGGTGTCTAGGTCCAACAGTATTATGATTGAGGAAGAAGATAGGTTTGTGGAGAAGATGATTGGGAAATTTGTAGAGAAGAGGGATGTTTGGATAGATGATCTAATCCAGGGGATTAAAAGTGAAGTCTTTAATAAGATACAGGGCGAGGTTCAAAGACTCAAACAAGAGTTTATGGATTATATTCAAGAGGAAATCACGAAGAGCAGGGTAGAATGGCAAGGAGAAATATCTAGGCTTACTAATGAATTTGGCAGGAATAAGGGAAGCTTGGCTGGGGAAGGGGGAGTAGTAGTAGGTGGAGTAGCGGGTGTAGGAAGGGTGGGGGTCAGCCAGGGAGAGGGCCACCAGCATGACCATGAACTGAGAAAGAGGACAATCATAATCCATGGATTACTTGAAGCCAGGGCACCATCGAGGCAGGAAAGGATGGAGATTGAGGATTTGGAACTACAGGGGATCTTGAGAGACATGAGAGCCCAGATGGCAGGGAATGAGGTGCAAGTCCACCGACGCATTGGACCATACAACTGTAACAGGAAACGACCTGTCCTGGTACAGTTCACTAACGAAGAGGCAGTGGATTACATACTGCATCACAAACACCTACTCAGAGGTAGCGAAAATTACTACAACGTATTTATTGACAAATTCATGACGAAGGAGGAACAGATTGCCCACAGAGCAAGCAAACAACAGTACGACTCTTCCCATTTGAGCGCAGCTACACACCCCAGTGCTAAACCACCCCATGCTAACCAGCTCACACGTGCTTCTCAGGTCACCCCTTTCCCAAATCAGCCGCCCCTGCTTTTCTCCCCAGCACATCCCTTGACCCCTCTGACCCCACTGGAGTCAAATTCATCCCACATTCCAAGGACCCCCTCATCACCTCAGCCCCCAAAACCCGTCCAGCCCTCATCCCCTCAACCCCCAAAACCTACCCAGCTCTCATCCCCTCAACCCCCAAAACCCATCCAGACCTCATTCCCTCAACCCCAAGAACCCACCCAGACCTCATCCCCTCAACACCCAAAGCCTACCCAGCCCTCACCCCTCCTCATCCCCTCTCCTTCCATGTGACCCCCCACCCTTGCGAGGGAGGTGGGAGGTCCCCCCCACCCCCTCTACCCTTCCCCCTCCCAACCTCTCAACCTCTATCTGTCTCCCAACCTTACGCTATCTCCCAACCCCTCTATGCCCTCCCTAATCTTCAGACCCAGTATGCCCTTCCTACTCCAGACCTACCTACCCAGGCCCTACCCCAGACCCTCCTACCTACCTTCCTAGAAGCCCAGCCCCCAGTAGCCCCCCAAGCACTCTTTCTGAACACCCCCCTCCTGAACTCTTTCACCCCCCATACACCCCCCGGACCCCCCCAGACACCCCCCGGATCCCCCCGGACATCCCCCGGACCCTCCCCGCCCCCAGTCATCCCCCAGACACCCCCCAGATCCCCCAGATCCCCTCTGCCCCCAGTCACCCCCCAGACATCCCCCAGATCCCCCCAGACCCCCAGAGAAAGGGAGAACTCTGGTACAAGAGTTTCCAGGAAGAATCTCAAGGTTTGGTACACCAATGCTGATGGGGTATCTAATAAAGCAGAAGAGATCAAAGAAAGAGTGAGTGAAGCAGATCCTGACATAGTTGCAATTGTGGAAACTAAAATTAATGACATGATCTCAGATGCAATCTTTCCTGAAGGGTACCAGGTGATACGAAAAGAGAGGACACAGAGACAGGGAGGGGGAGTAGCACTCCTAATAAAGCGGAAATGGAAGTTTGAAGACCTGGGAAATCGAGTTACCAATGAGTGCACAAGCTTCATACATGGAACTCTGACAGTAGATGGGAGGAAGATTGTGATCCTGGTAATCTACAATCCCCCACCAAACAGTAGAAGACCCAGGCAGGAGTATGATGACAACAACAAAGCATGTATAGATGAACTGCAGAAGGCAGCAACACTAGCCCACAGAATGAGAGCGAAGCTGCTGATCATGGGGGACCTAAATCACTGAGAGATAAATTGGGAATCAAGGAATCCCCATGGAGGGGACGAAACGTGGGGAGCAAAATTAGTAGATGTTATAGACAGGAATTTCCTGACACAACATGTGAAGGAAGACACAAGGGAAAGAGGAGGAGATGCACCGAGCCTATTAGACCTGATTTTCACCCAGAACGTAGAAGATATCGAGAATTTAGAGCATGAAATACCTCTAGGGGCCAGTGACCATTGTGTCCTAGTCTTTGACTACATGATGGAATTCAAACTTATGACCATGGGACAAGAGATCTGGGAAAGGAGAGCTGACTACAGGAAAGGGGACTATATGAGGATAAGGGACTATCTGGGTGAAGTGCAGTGGGAGGAAGAAATTAGAGGAAAAACAGTCCAAGATATGATGGACCTAGTCATACAGAAATGCCAGGAGGCCGAAGAGAGATTTATACCAACGGTAAAGGGAAAAAATAAGAAGGAATATAATAACCCATGGTTTAATAGACAGTGTCAGGAAGCAAAAATGGCCAGCAGACGGGAGTGGAGGAAGTACAGAAGACAAAGAACAGAGGACAACAGAAGCAGATACAACAGAGCTAGGAACGATTACATTAACATAAGACGAACATCGGAAAGGGACTATGAGAACGATATTGCAATCAAAGCGAAAAAACAACCTAAGTTACTACACAGTCATATAAGAAGAAAAATGTCGGTGAACGACCAAGTGACAAGACTAAGGAAGACAGAGGGGGCATATACTGAAAGTGACAAGGAAATCTGCGAGGCACTGAATGCCAGTTTCCATGGAGTGTTCACTACCGAGCCTGAGCAGCTCCCATTGTTGGAAGGGGTTACCCTAGATGAAAGACTATCAGATATAGAGGTGACAGCAGAGGAGGTAATGAAACAGTTGACAACTCTAGATGCAACTAAAGCAGTTGGACCAGACAAAGTATCACCGTGGATACTAAAAGAAGCAGCACAGGCCCTCAGCGTGCCTCTGGCAATGATCTTTAATGAGTCACTTATGTCAGGAGAATTGCCCAGTTGCTGGAAGAAGGCAAATGTCGTGCCGATCTTCAAGAAAGGAGATAGGGAGGAGGCACTTAACTACAGACCTGTATCACTGACAAGCATCCCCTGTAAAATACTGGAAAGAATAATTAGGCTGCGACTGGTTGCACACCTGGAGAACATTAGGTTTGTGAACAAACATCAACATGGGTTCTGGACAGGGAAATCGTGCCTAACAAACCTTCTGGAATTCTATGATAAAATAACGAGGATAAGACAGGACAGAGATGGTTGGGCAGACTGCATATTTCTGGACTGCCAAAAAGCCTTTGATACAGTACCGCACATGAGACTGCTGTTCAAGCTCGAGAGGCAGGCGGGGGTGGGGGGAAAGGTCCTAGAATGGATAAGGAACTACCTAACAGGAAGGAGCCAAAGAGTTACGGTAAGGGGCGAGAAGTCGGACTGGCGAACAGTAACAAGTGGAGTACCACAAGGATCGGTGCTGGGACCAATTCTATTTCTTGTATATGTTAACGACATGTTTACAGGCGTAGAGTCCTACATGTCGATGTTTGCGGATGATGCAAAGTTGATGAGAAGAGTTGTGACAGATGAGGATTGCAGGATCCTCCAAGAGGACCTGAACAGATTGCAGAGATGGTCAGAGAAATGGCTACTAGAATTCAACACGAGCAAATGTAAAGTTATGGAAATGGGACTAGGAGATAGGAGACCAAAGGGACAGTACACAATGAAGGGGAACAGCCTACCTGTAACGACGCGTGAAAGAGACCTGGGGGTGGACGTAACACCTAATCTATCTCCTGAGGCACATATTAATAGGATAACGACAGCAGCGTACTCTACACTGGCAAAAGTTAGAACATCATTCAGAAACCTAAGTAAGGAGGCATTTAGGGCGCTTTACACTGCCTACGTAAGGCCAGTCTTAGAGTATGCCGCCTCATCATGGAGTCCCCATCTGAAGAAGCATATAATGAAACTGGAAAAGGTTCAGAGGTTTGCAACGAGACTCGTCCCAGAGCTACGAGGGATGGGGTATGAAGAGCGCCTGAGGGAATTGTGCCTTACGACACTAGAAAGAAGAAGGGAGAGGGGGGACATGATAGGAACGTATAAGATACTCAGAGGAATTGACAGAGTGGACATAGACGAAATGTTCACACGGAATAGTAACAGAACGAGAAGACATGGATGGAAGCTTGAAACTCAGATGAGTCACAGAGATGTTAGGAAGTTTTCTTTTAGCGTGAGAGTAGTGGGGAAATGGAATGCACTTCAGGAACAGGTTGTGGAAGCAAATACTATTCATAATTTTAAAACCAGGTATGATAGGGAAATAGGACAGGAGTCATTGCTGTAAACAACCGATGCTCGAATGGCGGGATCCAAGAGTCAATGCTCGATCCTGCAGACACAACTAGGTGAGTACAACTAGGTGAGTACACACACACACACACACACACACACACACACACACAAACACACAGGGTGGCTAACTCCCCACAACCTCTCACCATAACACCAACACATAGGTGTTTGAGGTTTTATGGAGGGATTGTCACCGTCAGGGGTCTAGGGAGGGAGGACACTAACGGCGTGCTCACGGAAAAGTATTCATAATTCGGGTCATCTGAGGAATACGATGGAAAATTGTTGCGTAGTGATATTAGGAAGTGTAGCACACCGATTAGAAAATAGCAATTTCAGGGATTGTGTCCGGTAGTGCTAATTAGTAATGATTAGGGGTACGACATCAGTACCACGACAGGCACCGTTTTTGCCTCGGCTCAGAGTGTACATAACTAGCTGTGATAGTGACTGTGAGGAATAAAGTATGTCAAAACGTGTAGCATTAGAACTATCCCGGAGCAAAGGGGAAAAAGAAGATGATTTCAGGTGATATGTAGCGGAAAGTTGGAGTGATCTACACCTGGCAGCGGTGTGGGCTTCAACAGGCCTGTAAGGACGTAAACAAAATGACAACATCACCCTATCACCTAGTTGTTGCTTAGGGATGTTGACATGGTGGTACGTGCCTCTTAAGTCAATCGTACGGTGTACAGTGTTCTCTTAATATAATAAATAGTGTTGGACATAAGCTAAAATACGGAAACGATCCTAAAGAGAATATTCGGCTCATTTTGGTATTACTTTTCTGGCACCTACACGTGACAACATTACACCCCTCCACAGGCTAAGCCTCCTCCACTTTCTCTCACCCCCCCACCCCAACCTTCTCTCACCCCAACCCCCAAATCCTATTCCCCTCCAACACACACACAAACACACACCCTCACAATCCCAGCTACGAACCACCCCAAATACCTTCCCTCACTCTCCATCATTGACCCTCCTTCCCTGCTTGCCCTCATACTCCCATTTCGCTCTCCCTCCCTCTCACTCTCACTCCCTCCTTCACTCTCCCTCCCTCCAACTCTCCTGCTCTCTCTCTCTCTCTCTCTCTCTCTCTCTCTCTCTCTCTCTCTCTCTCTCTCTCTCTCTCTCTCTCTCTCTCTCTCTCTCTCTCTCTCTCTCTCTCACCCTTTTTCACCCCTGCTCAGCCAGGGAAAAGGACTGAGGGACATCACCACACACAGAGACGAGGTGGAATGGTGGATACTACCTGTGATTGGATTAGCCCGGCATTAGCTGGGTTCAGTAGAGACCTGCATTAAATGCGTGCAATAATACCATTAATACAGAGCCTACGGAGTGAGTTGGGGGAAGCTAAGGAAGAGATAAAGAGAAGGGAAAATCAGAATTCAAACCAGTACGGGGTATGCAACTTCCTGGAAACAGAGGATGAAACTGGTGGAGGGTTCCTTCCAGGGAGACTCTCGTCTGCAGAAATGCTGCAAAACAACCCACTTGCCAAGGCCGTTTTATAGGAAACAGCTAAGAAAGCGGCTACTTCACAGCAAGCTGCAAAGTTCACAGAAGAAATGCTGGAAAGAAAAAGAACTGTTATAGTTTTAGGAGTACAGGAACCGAAAAGATCCAGCCGGGAGGAGTGGAGAAGGAAGGACCGAGCAGCTATGCCAGAGATCTTGGAGGAACTGGATATGAAAGGACTAATGGCAACACAGAGAAGCTTTTCAGGCTAGGCAGCTACAAGACGGAAAGGAAGCATCTGATAAAGGTAGTGCTCATGAACGAGGCAACGAAAGAGGAAATCCTATCCAGGAAGAGCAGACATATGATGTTAGGGGGATACAAAGATATCTTTCTGCAAAGGGACATGACGAGAAAAGAGATAAAAAAAGACTACAGAAGCAAGGAGGAGATGCTAAGAAAGGGGATGTGTGAGCCACAGAACTCGGCTCAGTATCTCCAGTAACCTCAGATGGGAGAGGGATTCCCCCCTCTGGCCGGCCAGTATTCCCAGGGAGGAATGTAGCAGAAGCCTCCCACTATCCAACCCCACAGCCATCCCTCACCAATCACCTGCAACCCCATCCCCCTCGTTCCATCACCATTCCCAACTCCCCCATCCCCTCGCCCTCCCTACCATTACACATTACCCTGTCCCCTCGCCCTCCCTACCATTACACATTACCCTGTCCCCTCGTCCTCCCCACCATTCCTTACTATTTCGTCCAATGCGTTCCCAAATGATCAGATGTTCCCGTCAGAAAATTGGGAACATCAAATGATCTGAGTTTCCCATCACTGAATATAAGAAAAACAGTTCAAAAAAGAAATGAAAAACAATGACAAAAATATATATATACTCACAAAACGAACGGTATGGTAAACAACACAGTTCAATTCCAACGCGATGTTACAAAAAAAAAAAAAATGAAATACAAATGAAAATAAATCAAAATCTATGAAAATTCAATTTATCAATGCAATCAGAAGCATTGAAATAGAATCGTAACATATTTTGTATAACATGTGTTGCTCTTACGTACAACAGATGTCATTGTTTAAAAACAAACATATTTTTACCTGTCACAGTACGTCCAACAGAAGGCGCTGTTTTTCAACAAAAGTATGTTTTTTCCTGTCACAGGTGAGGCATGTATATAGTAGGTATATCAAAACATTCGCCTATTCGAATGCAACGTTGTGTAAAAATTTTAAGGCAATCGGTGAAGAACCTTCGGAGATTAACGATTTTGAACAAACGAACATTTCCATTTTTTATATCTATACTAGCAGTACCCGGCCATGCGTTGCTATGACTCAGAAACGCATGTGCGTTGCTGAGCCACAGCAACCTTCCCTGTCCCCCTGTCCTCCCCACCATTCCCCCCTCACCCGTCTTCTCGGCCTCTCAGCCATTCCCCACTCCATCGTCCCCCTCTTCCTTCCCACCATACCCCACTCCCCTGTCCCTTTGTCCTCCCCACCATTCTCCATTCCCCCATCCCCTCGTCCCCACCATCCCAAACTCCCCCGTCCCCTCGTCCTTCCTCTCCATTACCCCCTCCCATGTCCCCTCATCCTCCCCACCATCTCAGCTTTTCTTGAAAAACAGCGCCATCTGTTGCATGTAAGAGCAACACACATGCTGTACTAAATATTTTACAATTCCATTTAAATTTTTTCTAATTGCATTGATAAATTTAATTTTCATAGATTTTGATTTATTTTCATTTTGATTTAATGATTTTACGTGAATTGCATTGAAATTGAGCTGTGTTGTTTACCATACCGTTCATTTCGTGAGTATAGTTCATTTTTAATTTTATCATATTTTCATTTCATTTTTAATTTTTTTATATAGTTCAGTGATGGGAACATCAGATAACTTGACGTTCTCAATTTTCTGATGGGAACATCAGACCATTTGGGAATACATCGGACGAGGGAGTGGGGAAAGGTGGGGATGATGAGGGGACGGAAGTGAGAGATTGTGGGGGATGACGAGGGGACAAAGGTTGGGTAATGGTGGGGAAGGACGAGGGGACGGGGGAGTTTGGGATGGTGGGGACGAGGTAGATGGGGGAATGGAGAATGGTGGGGAGGACAGAGGGACAGGGAAATGGGGCATGGTGGGAAGGAAGAGGGAATGGTGGGGAGGACTAGGGGACGGTGGTGTGGGGAATGGTTGGGGGGCCGAGGAGACGGGTGAGGGGGAATGGTGGGGAGGACTGGTCGACAGGGAAAGTTGCTGAGGCACAGTAACGCATGGCCGGGTACTGCTAATATATATATATATATATATATATATATATATATATATATATATATATATATATATATATATATATATATATATATATATATATATATATATATATATTGGTGTATACTGGCAGCACGTTTTCTTTCAAACATGTTTCATTGAATATGACCGCATATTCTGTATTTATTATTTTTTGGTTTAGGGCTTCTATCCCTCTAACTATTTTCTTAGCATCAGGGCTTAATTGAAATAGGAGTTCTCCAAAACTCATTTTCGTACTTTTAAGGTGAAGAAAAGAAGTGAAAAGTTATGTCCAACATAAGAGGCCAATTACACTGGATTAATCTTTGTGTTTGGATAGGAGATGCCTCGTATGGGCCAATAAGCCTTCTGCAGCCCCTATGTTTATCCCTTATGTATCCCCCCCATGTTTTCACCTTCATTGTATTATCACCTGACCTAATGCGGGTATAAAATCAACTAGTATTGTAAGATCTGTTCACTTGAGAATGAACCATGGAGGTTCGAAACGTCGTGCAAATTATACAAATAAGTGTAATACACTCTATAGTAAATCACTTCTTTTCTTCACCTTAAAAGTACGAAAATGAGTTTTGGAGAACTCCTATTTCAATTAAGCCCTGATGCTAAGAAAATAGTTAGAGGGATAGAAGCCCTAAACCAGAAAATAATAAATACAGAATATGCGGTCATATTCAATGAAACATATATATATATATATATACATATATATATATATATATATATATATATATATATATATATATATATATATATATATATATATATATATATCTTAAGAAAGAAATCTTGATCTTAAGAAAGATCGAGAAAATTCGTGTTAGAATTATTAATCCTACTTTTTCGGTCATATTTAATAATATATATATATATATATATATATATATATATATATATATATATATATATATATATATATATATATATATATATATATATATATATTGGAAGCAGTCTTTCTTTTAAACATATTTCGTTGAAAAAAAACAGAAAGTTAGATATAAGATTCTGCCACGAATCTTCTAGATATTCCTTATGTTTTTCTTCACTGAAGCAGGAAGATTAAAAATTAACTCTCCAAAGTTCATGATTACTTTTCATTTAGGTCTGACGCCTAGTGATGCGTTTCGTAAGGTTTCACCTCACATTCTCAAAGACAAATTCTACTGTGCTAGCACCTGGTTATATCTTCTAATGGTGCGGTGATAGGTAACATGGATAAAAGACATTACATGGGGCTATTAATGGGGTATTGAATTAATAGGGTATTATATAAATGGGGTATTATATAAATAAGGTATTATTGGGGTCGTAAAAAATAAGTGTGACATGTACACTTTTAGCCTGACAGAACAGGTTATGATTTTATGGAGTAAGAATGTCTTACTCCATACAATCACACCCCATGTCCTACTCCATACTATCACACCGTATGTCCTACTCCATACAATCATACGCCCATGTCCTACTTCATACAATCTCACCCCAAGTCCTACTCCATACAATCACACTCCATGTCCTACTCCATACAATCATACGCCCATGTCCTACTCCATTCAATCTCATCCTATATCCTACTTCATACAATCTCACCCCATGTCCTACTCCATACAATCACACTCCATGTCCTACTCCATACAATCATACGCCCATGTCCTACTCCATACAATCACACCCCATGTCCTACTCCATACAATCACACTCCATGTCCTACTCCATACAATCACACCGTATGTCCTACACCATACTATCACCCTCCTTGTCCTACTCCATACAATCACACTCCATGTCCTACTCCATACAATCACACCCCATGTCCTACTCCATACAATCACACTCCGTGTCCTACTCTATACAATCACACCGTATGTCCTACTCCATACAATCTCACCTCATGTCCTGCTCCATACAATAACACACAATCCACTCTCCACGGAGTGGAGAGTGTCAGGCAATGCTGCCTTATACTAGAGGGGAGAGTGTCAGGCAATGCTACCTAATACTAGAGGGGAGAGTGTCAGGCAATGCTGCCTTATACTACCTATAGCCTGGTGGATAGCGCGCAGGACTCGTAATTCTGTGGCGCAGGTTCGATTCCCGCATGAGGCAGAAACAAATGGGCAAAGTTTCTTTCACCCTGAATGCCCCTGTTACCTAGCAGTAAATAGGTACCTGGGAGTTAGTCAGCTGTCACGGGCTGCTTCCTGGGGGTGGAGGCCTGGTCGAGGACCGGGCCGCAGGGACACTAAACCCCCGAAATCATCTCAAGATAACCTCAAGATAACTAGAGAGGAGAGTGTCAGGCAACGCTGCCTTATACTAGAGAAGAGAGTGTCAGACAATGCTACTATATACTAGAGGGAAGAGAGTCAGACAATGTAGCCTAATGCGAGAAGGGAGTGTCAGGTAATCCTGCCTTATACAGGAAGGGAGAGTGTTAGAAAATGCTGCCTAATACTAGATGGAAGAGTGTCAGACAATGCTGCATTATACGAGAGGGAAGAGTGTCGGACAATCCTGTCTTATACTAGAGAGGAGAGTATCAGACAATCCTGCCTTATACTAGAGGGGAGAGTGTCAGGCAATGCTGCCTTATACTAGAGGGGAGAGTGTCAGGCAATGCTGCCTTATACTAGAGGGAGAGAGTGTCAGGCAATGCTGCCTTATACTAGAGGGAGAGAGTGTCAGGCAATGCTGCCTTATACTAGAGGGAGAGAGTGTCAGACAATGCTGCATTATACGAGAGGGAAGAGTGTCGGACAATCCTGTCTTATACTAGAGAGGAGAGTATCAGACAATCCTGCCTTATACTAGAGGGGAGAGTGCCAGGCAATGCTGCCTTATACTAGAGGGGAGAGTGTCAGGCAATGCTGCCTTATACTAGAGGGAGAGAGTGTCAGGCAATGCTGCCTTATACTAGAGGGAGAGAGTGTCAGGCAATGCTGCCTTATACTAGAGGGAGAGAGTGTCAGGCAATGCTGCCTTATACTAGAGGGAGAGAGTGTCAGGCAATGCTGCCTTATACTAGAAGGGAGAGTGTCATACAATGCTCCCTAATACTAGAGGGAAGAGTGTCAGAAAATGCTGCCTTATACTAGAAAGCAGAGGGTCAGACAATGCTGCCTTATACTAGAGGGTATAGTGGCAGGCAATGTTTCCTTATACTAGAGGGAAGAGTGTCAGAAAATGCTGCCTAATACTAGAGGGGGAGAGTGTTAGGCAATGCTCTCTTATAATATTGAGGAGAATTTCAGGCAATGCTGCCTTATACTAGAAGAGAGAGTGTCAGCCAATGCTGCCTTATACTAGACGGGAGAGTGTCAGGAAATGCTGCCTGGTATTAGAGTGGATAGTGTCAGGCAATCCTGCCTTATACTAGAGTGTATTGTGTCAGGAAATGCTGCCTTATACTAGAGTGGAGGGTGTCAGACAATGCTGCCTTATCCTAGAGGGAGAGTGTCAGGCAATGCTGACTTATACTAAGGGGAGAGGGTCAGTCAATGCTGCCTTATAATAGAGGGAAGATTGTCAGACAATGCTGCCTTATACTAGAGGGAAAAGTGTCAGACAATACTGCCTTATACTAGAGGGGGAGAGGGTAAGATAATGCTTTCTTATACTAGAGGGTATAGTATCTCGCACTGCTGCCTTATACTATAGGGGAGAGTGTCAGATAATGTTGACTAATACTAGAAGGGTAGAGTGACAGACAATTCTGCCTTATACTAGAGGGGAGATTGGCAGGCAATGCTGCCTTGTACTAGAGGGATGGAGTGTCAGGCAATCCTGCCCTATACTAGAGGGTAAAGGGTCAGACAATGCTCCGTTATAATAGAGGGGGGGATAATGTCAGGATATCTTGCCTTATACTAGAGGGTATAGTGTCAGGCAATGCTGCCTTATACTAGTGAGGAGAGGGTCAGACAATGCTGCCTTATACTAGGGGGGAGAGTGTCAGGCAATGCTGCCTTATTCTAGAGGGTATAGTGTCAGGATATCTTGCCTTATACTAGAGGGTATAGTGTCAGGCAATGCTGCCTTATACTAGTGAGGAGAGGGTCAGACAATTCTGCCTTATACTAAGGGGACAGGGTCAGTCAATGCTGCCTTATTCTAGAGGGAAGAGTGCCGGACAATGCTGCCTGATACTAGAGGGGAGCGTGTCAGGAAATGCTGCCTTATACTATAGGGGAGAGTGTCTGGCAGTGCTTACTTATACTAGAGGGAAGTGTGTCAGGCAATGCCGCCTTATACTAGAGGGGAGAGTATCAGACAATGATGTCTTATACTAAAGAGGAGAGTGTCAGACAATGCTGCCTTATACTATAAGGGAGAGTATCAGACAATGATGCCATATACTAGAGGGGAGAGTGCCAGATAATGCTGCCTTATACTTGAGGAGAGAATGTCAGACAATGTTGCCTTATACTAGAGGGAGGAGTGTGAGACAATGCTGCCTTATACTAGAGGGGAGAGTGTCAGACAATGCTGCCTTATACTAGAGGGTAGATTGTCAGACATTGCTGCCTTATACTATAAGGGAGAGTATCAGACAATGCTGCCATATACTGGAGGGGAGAGTGCCAGATAATGCTGCCTTATACTAGAGGGGAGAGTGCCAGATAATGCTGCCTTATACTAGAGGGGAGAGTGCCAGACAATGCTGCCTTATACTAGAGGGGAGAGTGCCAGACAATGCTGCCTTATACTAGAGGGGAGAGTGCCAGGCAATGCGGCCTTATACTAGAGGGGAGAGTGCCAGATAATGCTGCCTTATACTAGAGGGGGAGAGTGCCAGACAATGCTGCCTTATACTAGAGGGGAGAGTGCCAGATAATGCTGCCTTATACTAGAGGGGAGAGTGCCAGACAATGCTGCCTTATACTAGAGGGGAGAGTGCCAGATAATGCTGCCTTATACTAGAGGGGAGAGTTCCAGACAATGCTGCCTTATACTAGAGGGGAGAGTGCCAGACAATGCTGCCTTATACTAGAGGGGAGAGTGCCAGACAATGCTGCCTTATACTAGAGGGGAGAGTGCCAGATAATGCTGCCTTATACTAGAGGGGAGAGTGCCAGACAATGCTGCCTTATACTAGAGGGGAGAGTGCCAGATAATGCTGCCTTATACTAGAGGGGAGAGTGCCAGACAATGCTGCCTTATACTAGAGGGAAGAGTGCCAGACAATGCTGCCTTATACTAGAGGGGAGAGTGCCAGACAATGCTGCCTTATACTAGAGGGGAGAGTGCCAGATAATGCTGCCTTATACTAGAGGGGAGAGTGCCAGACAATGCTGCCTTATACTAGAGGGGAGAGTGCCGGACAATGCTGCCTTATACTAGAGGGGAGAGTGCCAGACAATGCTGCCTTATACTAGAGGGAAGAGTGTCAGGCAGTGCCCGGGATAATGTATCTTTTTTTCCGACCCACAATTTCCCGTATCCCCACATCCCCTCCCCCTGCCCTCCGTCCCTCTTTCTTCCAACCTTTCCCTCCTTTTCTGCTCCCTCCCCCTCTTCCCATCCCCATTTTTCTCCCTTCTCGCCAGCCTTTCCCTCTGCTCCCTCCACCCCTATTTCCTTTCCCTTTGCGTTCTTCCCTCTAACTCTGAAGACTAAGACATTTCCCATCCCTCCCATGCCGCAGTGACCCATGACACCTCGTCCCCATTCCCTAGATTCCCCATTTCATTCTTCCTTTCATTCTCCCCCGCCCTTTCCCTGTTTTTTTTCCATCTCCCCCTTGACCCCCGTATCCCACACCCCCTAAGGCCACCCCCCACTTCACCTCCCCCTCAAGAATCTCTGAAATAAGTGAATGTGTCTCTCAGGCTGCTGTTATCTTCCTCCTCTCAGAATGCGAAGAAATTCTTCTCTATTTATTACCAGGTTTAGTTGCATCTGCCTTTGTGCATCTGCCCCTAGACTCTATGGAGGAGTGCACAGAGTGTGTCAAGAACTAGCTGCCCTAGACTCTGTGGAGGGGTGTACAGCGTGTGTCAAGAACTAGCTGCCCTAGACTCTATGGAGGAGTGTACAGAGTGTGTCAAGAACTAGCTACCCTAGACTCTATGGAGGGGTGTACAGCATGTGTCAAGAACTAGCTGCCCTAGACTCTGTGGAGGGGTGTACAGCATGTGTCAAGAACTAGCTACCCTAGAATCTATGGAGGGGTGTACAGAGTGTGTCAAGAACTAGCTGCCCTAGACTCTATGGAGGAGTGTACAGCGTGTGTCAAGAACTAGCTGCCCTATTCTCTATGAAGGGGAGTACAGCGTGTGTCAAGAACTAGCTGCCTGAGACTCTGTGGAGGGGTGTACAGCGTGTGTCAAGAACTAGCTGCCTGAGACTCTGTGGAGGGGTGTACAGTGTGTGTCAAGAACTAGCTGCCTGAGACTCTGTGGAGGGGTGTACAGCGTGTGTCAAGAACTAGCTGCCTGAGACTCTGTGGAGGGGTGTACAGCGTGTGTCAAGAACTAGCTGCCTGAGACTCTGTGGAGGGGAGTACAGCGTGTGTCAAGAACTAGCTGCCTGACACTCTGTGGAGGGGTGTACAGAATGTGTCAAGAACTAGCTACCCTAGACTATATGAAGGGGAGTACAGAGTGTGTCAAGAACTAGACATGTGATGCTGAAGATCTCCATCACACAGGATGGTTAGTCAAACAAGGCCATGTGATCAGTAGTCTGTGCTGGCAAACTCGGGGTTCATTTTGAGAATTTCGTCAAGAACAAAAGAGTGAATAAGGCAGCAAGGATACTAAAAGTTCCCATCTCGCAGGATAGTTAGTCATACAGAGCAATATTGCTCATTAACCTGAACTTGCAAAATGCGGGGAGAGGACAGACCGCCAATGCTAAAACTCCACGTTAATCACACGCCTTATTTCATACTTGACATTGTGCAAGACGCCATGAAAATAGCCTAAGGGTTTTGAGAATTGCTAATAATTAGTATAGCATTTAATATAGGCCTACCCCGAGATGTCTATGTTTGTCGCATTCCACACAATTCCTCCCTGCAAATTTGGGAGAGGCTAACCCCGGGCATCTGGGCCTCCAGGTTTGCACTGAAACAGACAAAAAGATGATCTCTCTTATATATATTCTGGGGTTATGTACCGGTCTTTGTCTGGGCCTGTTGGTTTCCCATATGTCCATCTGTCTGTCCAGCCACCTATCTATCCATCAGTCCATTCATCTATATATCCATTAATCCATTCATTTCTCTATCCATCAATCTATCCCTCTCTCTATCCATCAATCCATCCATCTATCTATACACCAATGCATTCATTTATCTCTCCATCAATATATCTATTCATGTATCATTCCAAATCCATTTATCTTTTCATCCATCCATATATCCATCTATTTATCAATTTATCTATAATCTATTTCTCCATTTATCGTTCATCCATTTATATATCCATCAATCCATTTAACTTTTCAATCATCCATATATCCATCTATTTATCAATTTATCTATAATCTATTTCTCCATTTATCGTTCATCCATTTATATATCCATCAATCCATCTACCTATACATCCATCTTGCTATTCATCAGAATCCCCAACTATCTTTCTATCCCTCAATATATCTATACATCTATCTATCGCTGTATCCATCTATTTAGCCCTGTATGTATCTATCCATAGATTTATTCATCCACCTACCCATCGATAGATGGGTAGGTGGATGAATAAATCCATCTAATTTGTTGTGAGCTGTGTGCTCACCTAGTTGTGCTTGTGGGGTTCGAGCATTCACTATTCAGTCCCCGCCTCTCAACCATCATTCTTCTGGTGCATAGATTCCTGAGCATCTCGAGCTCTATTATATCTACATTTGAAACTGTGCATGGAGTCAGCCTCCACCACCACACTATGGAGTCAGCCTCCACCACCAGACTGTGGAGTCAGCCTCCACCACCAGACTGTGGAGTCAGCCTCCACCACCACACTATGGAGTCAGCCTCCACCACCAGACTGTGGAGTCAGCCTCCACCACCAGACTATTGAGTCAGCCTCCACCACCACACTATGGAGTCAGCCTCCACCACCACACTATGGAGTCAGCCTCCACCACCACACTATGGAGTCAGCCTCCACCACCACACTATGGAGTCAGCCTCCACCACCAGACTATAGAGTCAGCCTCCACCACCACACTATGGAGTCAGCCTCCACCACCACACTATGGAGTCAGCCTCCACCGCCAGACTATCGAGTCAGCCTCCACCACCAGACTATGGAGTCAGCCTCCACCACCACACTATGGAGTCAGCCTCCACCACCACACTATGGAGTCAGCCTCCACCACCACACTATGGAGTCAGCCTCCACCACCATACTATGGAGTCAGCCTCCACCACCAGACTATGGAGTCAGCCTCCACCACCACACTATGGAGTCAGCCTCCACCACCACACTATGGAGTCAGCCTCCACCACCACACTATGGAGTCAGCCTCCACCACCACACTATGGAGTCAGCCTCCACCACCATACTATGGAGTCAGCCTCCACCACCACACTATGGAGTCAGCCTCCACCACCACACTATGGAGTCAGCCTCCACCACCACACTATGGAGTCAGCCTCCACCACCACACTATGGAGTCAGCCTCCACCACCACACTATGGAGTCAGCCTTCACCACCACACTATAAAGTCAGCCTCCACCACCACACTATGGAGTCAGCCTCCACCACCACACTATGGAGTCAGCCTCCACCACCACACTATGGAGTCAGCCTCCACCACCACACTATGGAGTCAGTCTCCACCACCACACTATGGAGTCAGCCTCCACCACCACACTATGGAGTCAGTCTCCACCACCACACTATGGAGTCAGCCTTCACCACCACACTATGGAGTCAGCCTCCACCACCACACTATGGAGTCAGCCTCCACCACCACACTATGGAGTCAGCCTCCACCACCACACTATGGAGTCAGCCTCCACCACCACACTATGGAGTCAGCCTCCACCACCACACTATGGAGTCAGCCTCCACCACCACACTATGGAGTCAGCCTCCACCACCACACTATGGAGTCAGCCTCCACCACCACACTATAGAGTCAGCCTCCACCACCATACTATGGAGTCAGCCTCCACCACCACACTATAAAGTCAGCCTCCACCACCACACTATGGAGTCAGCCTCCACCACCACACTATAGAGTCAGCCTCCACCACCACACTATAGAGTCAGCCTCCACCACCACACTATGGAGTCAGCCTCCACCACCACACTATAGAGTCAGCCTCCACCACCACACTATAGAGTCAGCCTCCACCACCACACTATAGAGTCAGCCTCCACCACCACACTATAGAGTCAGCCTCCACCACCACACTATAGAGTCAGCCTCCACCACCACACTATAGAGTCAGCCTCCACCACCACACTATAGAGTCAGCCTCCACCACCACACTATAGAGTCAGCCTCCACCAC
The DNA here is from genome assembly GCF_040958095.1 of Procambarus clarkii. NCBI lineage: Eukaryota > Metazoa > Arthropoda > Malacostraca > Decapoda > Cambaridae > Procambarus > Procambarus clarkii. The sequence continues at coordinate 9,029,662 of NC_091224.1, read as the reverse complement.
CACACTATAGAGTCAGCCAGCCCTGTGTATGATCGCTCCGAGCAGTGAACCTCCGCGGATTATGATACTACTGGTTACATTGTAGATAACATCACCCCGCTGTCTAGCCGTCCAGCTTCATATATATATATATATATATATATATATATATATATATATATATATATATATATATATATATATATATATATATATATATATATATATATATATATAGGAGTTGACTGAGCTCTGATCTGGGGTCAGCTCAGGTCCGTCGCACGGGTGACATCTTGCTCTTAATGGTGTTAGGCATTGTATTGTGTACGTTTATTTTTATTGGTTTGTTGGTTTGGTTACTGTGCCCGAGTCCAGAGGAAGGGAGGGATATCGGGGAAAAGCGCCAAGCTATTACGTATATATGGCACTTGGAAGGGGTCTGGATAAGGATTTGGGATGGGACGGAGGAAAGGATTGGTGCCCAATCACTTGGACCGTCGGGAATATCCGAGTCCAGAGTTAAATAAAGTGTTTTCATTGTTATTATTTCAAGTGCACATAGCCAGTTGTATTCAGGTATTAAAGTAATTGTATTTTGTTTTATTAATTTAACTTGTGATTGATTGTAATTTTGTATTTTTTTGTAATTTGTAAATTGTTTTTTCAGACTTTGCTCCTGTTCCACAGTTTTTACATTGCAAAGGTCATGCGATATTCTTTTTATTGAACGTGAGCACATCATCAGCTGGACATATGGACAGTGCCTCTATTTATCTGTCTTTCCATCAATTTGTCACTCCATCTATCAATTAATCCTTACGTTCAATGAAATCACAATAGCGTGATGCATCAAATGAATAAATCCACAAGCGCCGTGATGAGGGACAACTATGGGACGATAGCCGACTAAGGCAGCGTCTGGGATGAGCCTGGGCGTACGTTCGAGCCCTCATCACGGCCCTGGGGGATTTTATCAATCCTTACATGTGTCCATCTGTCTATCCACACACCTATCCATCCATCTATTCGTCTACCAATTCATCAATCTATCTATCTACCCATGCATCTATCCATCCATCGGTCTATCTATCCATCATCTACTCAGTAAGGTGGATATGATCCCACTCAGGACAAGCAGAACCCCTTAACAAACATATTAGCGTTGCCAAATTAAAAACAAATATCCATCAGGAAACAGGAAGGTTTGATGCTTGAAAATTATTACATTGATCAGCATTGGTCGGCCGAGCGGACAGCACGCTGGACTTGTGATCCTGTGGTCCTGGGTTCGATCCCAGGCGCCGGCGAGAAAAAATGGGCAGAGTTTCTCTCACCCTATGCCCCTGTTACCTAGCAGTAAAATAGGTACCTGGGTGTTAGTCAGCTGTCACGGGCTGATTCCTGGGGGTGGAGGCCTGGTCGAGGACCGGGACGCGGGGACACTAAAAAGCCCCGAAATCATCTCAAGATAACCTCAAGATACTATTAAGTACGAGCACATGTTAGAGGTGGATTTTCCACATCATCATAATTAAAGCAAAAATATTTTGATGCTGTTTTGTTAACTTCGTGCTAACGATTCAATAACAAAGATTCAATAACATGCTTAAAGGAAACGATGTTGTTATCAGTTAACTAAAAGTGCCCCCTAAAGGAAAGGTGTTGTAGTGTCAAAATTGGTAACTGATTAGTTAGTTGTAAGTGCAAGCAACGGAAACACGACATAATGGGTATAAATTGATTAAGTTTAGATTTAGTGGACTACCTGGGTAAATACAGGTTCGGTAATAGGGTTCTCGATTTATGGAACCAATTACAGTGTAACATAATAGACGTTGGATATCAAACTTGATTGTTTCAAGCGTAGGTGAGACATATAGATGAATGAATTTGGGTGGATATAAATAGGAGTTGCCTCCTATAGGCCAACAGACATTCTGCAGTTACCTAGATTGATTCTTATATTTGAGGAATTTCTACATGAGGCACATTACTCATAAAATGAGTCCATGGAATGTTGATTCAGGAGTGAGTGAGTTGTGGAGGCGAGAGTTCCTGCTTGCCCCCCACTCTTGAGGCTCGGCGCTCTCAGGGAGACAGGAAGAAAGTAATTAAAATACCATGAAAGAGGTTTGCCAACGCCCCACTGTGCGCGGCGAGTGGCTGGACCCTTCACACACCCGCCCGCTCCATACTCCTCCACCTCCCCACTCTACCTAAATAAAAAACGACTCGCTTAATCCTGGAGCCACTGCCTCCTGTCGCCCAGTCCATACACCCACTCCATCAACACACACCCACCCCATCACTTGTTCCAACCAGCTGCCTGTTTCACATAAGATTCTGTTCACGCAACCGCCCACACACACACACACACACACACAACCGCCCACACCACTCACACACACACACCCGCCCACACCACTCACACGCACACAACCGCCCACACCACACACACACAACCGCCCACACCACACACACACAACCGCCCACACCACACACACACAACCGCCCACACCACACACACACACCCGCCCACACCACACACACACACAACCACCCACACCACACACACACACAACCGCCCACACCACACACACACACAACCACCCACACCACACACACACGCCCACACCACACACACACACAACCGCCCACACCACACACACACACAACCGCCCACACCACACACACACACACAACCGCCCACACCACACACACACACAACCGCCCACACCACACACACAACCGCCCACACCACACACATACACCCGCCCACTCAACACACACACACACAACCGCCCACACCACACACACACAACCGCCCACACACACACACACACACACAACCGCCCACACCACACACACACACAACCGCCCACACCACACACACACACCCGCCCACACCACACACACACACACAACCGCCCACACCACACACACACACAACCGCCCACACCACACACACACACCCGCCCACACCACACACACACACAACCACCCACACCACACACACACAACCGCCCACACCACACACACACAACCGCCCACACAACACACACACACAACCGCCCACACCACACACACACAACCCCCACACACACACAACCACCCACACCACACACACTACCGCCCACACCACACACACACAACCCCCCACACACACACAACCACCCACACACACACAACCACCCACACCACACACACTACCGCCCACACCACACACACACAACCGCCCACACTACACACACACAACCGCCCACACCACACACACTACCGCCCACACCACACACACACAACCCCCCACACACACACAACCACCCACACACACACAACCACCCACACCACACACACTACCGCCCACACCACACACACACACCCGCCCACACCACACACACACAACCGCCCACACCACACACACACACAACCCCCCACACCACACACACACAACCGCCCACACTACACACACACAACCGCCCACACCACACACACGCAACCGCCAGCACCACACAAACACACACACAACCGACACCACACACACACAACCGCCCACACCACACACACACACAACCGCCCACACCACACACACACACAACCGCCCACACCACACACACACACACACACAACCCCCCCCCCCACACACACACAACCGCCAGCACCACACAAACACACACACAACCGACACCACACACACACAACCGCCCACACCACACACACACACAACCGCCCACACCACACACACACACAACCGCCCACACCACACACACACACAACCGCCCACACCACACACACACACAACCACCCACACCACACACACACAACCACCCACACCACACACACACAACCACCCACACCACACACACACAACCACCCACACCACACACACACAACCGCCCACACCACACACACACACAACCGCCCACACCACACACACACACAACCGCCCACACCACACACACACACAACCACCCACACCACACACACACAACCACCCACACCACACACACACAACCACCCACACCACACACACACAACCGCCCACACCACACCTACACAACCACCCACACCACACACACACAACCACCCACACCACACACACACAACCACCCACACCACACACACACAACCGCCCACACCACACCTACACAACCACCCACACAACACACACACACACACAACCGCCCACACCACACGCACACAACCACCCAACCACCCACACAACACACACACACACAACCGCCCACACCACACACACACTGA
>NC_091224.1:8912923-9020423 GCF_040958095.1 Procambarus clarkii | reverse complement strand
TCTCACCTAGGTGTTCTCACCTAGTTGTTCTCACCTAGGTGTTCTCACCTAGTTGTTCTCACCTAGGTGTTCTCACCTAGTTGTTCTCACCTAGGTGTTCTCACCTAGTTGTGCTTGCGGGGGTTGAGCTCCGGCTTTTTCGGCCTGCCTCTCAACTGTCAATCAATCAACTGCCCCCCCCCTCCCCAGGAAGCAGACCGTAGTAGATGTTCAACTCCCAGGTACCTATTTAATGCTAGGTCAACAGGTGCATCAGGGTGAAAGAGACTCTGCTCATTTCTTTCCGCCATCGCCGGGGATCAATCCCCGGACCCTAGGATTACGAATCCCGAGCGCTATTCACTCAGCCGTTAGGCACCCCTTGTGTGTGTGAGTGTGTGATTCCTGAATGACTATATTTCTCATTTGATGCCTTGTCTGGAGCACTGCTCCTTAAGTCTCTTCTGGAGCACTGTTCCTTAAGTCTCTTCTGGAGCACTGCTCCTTAAGTCTCTTCTGGAGCACTGTTCCTTAAGTCTCTTCTGGAGCACTGTTCCTTAAGCCTCTTCTGGAGCACTGTTCCTTAAGCCTCTTCTGGAGCACTGTTCCTTAAGCCTCTTCTGGAGCACTGTTCCTTAAGTCTCTTCTGGAGCACTGTTCCTTAAGCCTCTTCTGGAGCACTGTTCCCTAAGCCTATTCTGGAGTACTGTTCCTTAAGCCTATTCTGGAGCACTGCTCCTTAAGCCTATTCTGGAGTACTGTTCCTTAAGCCTATTCTGGAGTTCTGTTCCTTAAGCCTATTCTGGAACACTGTTCCTTAAGCCTCTTCTGGAGTACTGTTCCTTAAGCCTCTTCTGGAGCACTGTTCCTTAAGCATCTTCTGGAGCACTCTTCCTTAAGCCTCTTCTGGAGCACTGTTCCTTAAGTCTCTTCTGGAGCACTGTTCCTTAAGCCTCTTCTGGAGCACTGTTCCTTAAGTCTCTTCATGAGCACTGTTCCTTAAGCCTCTTCTGGAGCACTGTTCCTTAAGCCTCTTCATGAGCACTGCTCCTTAAGCCTCTTCATGAGCACTGTTCCTTAAGCCTCTTCTGGAGCACTGTTCCTTAAGTCTCTTCTGGAGCACTGTTCCTTAAGCCTCTTCTGGAGCACTGTTCCTTAAGTCTCTTCTGGAGCACTGTTCCTTAAGTCTCTTCATGAGCACTGTTCCTTAAGTCTCTTCATGAGCACTGTTCCTTAAGCCTCTTCTGGAGCACTGTTCCTTAAGTCTCTTCTGGAGCACTGTTCCTTAAGTCTCTTCTGGAGCACTGTTCCTTAAGTCTCTTCTGGAGCACTGTTCCTTAAGCCTCTTCTGGAGCACTGTTCCTTAAGTCTCGTCTGGAGCACTGTTCCTTAAGCCTCTTCTGGAGCACTGTTCCCTAAGCCTCTTCATGAGCACTGCTCCTTAAGCCTCTTCATGAGCACTGTTCCTTAAGCCTCTTCTGGAGCACTGTTCCTTAAGTCTCTTCATGAGCACTGTTCCTTAAGTCTCTTCATGAGCACTGTTCCTTAAGCCTCTTCTGGAGCACTGTTCCTTAAGTCTCTTCTGGAGCACTGTTCCTTAAGCCTCTTCTGAAACACTGTTCCTTAAGCCTCTTCCGGAGCACTGTTCCTTAAGCCTCTTCATGAGCACTGTTCCTTAAGCCTCTTCTGGAGCACTGTTCCTTAAGTCTCTTCTGGAGCACTGTTCCTTAAGCCTCTTCTGGAACACTGTTCCTTAAGCCTCTTCTGGAGCACTATTCCTTAAGCCTCTTCATGAGCACTGTTCCTTAAGCCTCTTCATGAGCACTGTTCCTTAAGCCTCTTCATGAGCACTGCTCCTTAAGCCTCTTCTGGAGCAGTGTTCCCTAAGCCATGTCTGGAGTATTCCTCCTTCACTGGTGTCTGGAGTCCAACTTGCCTCACATAATAACCGAAGTGTAACTCCTGATAGCTTAAGTTTCTGGCACCTAATGTTTTATTGTTTCAATGTATGAAACTACGTATATCATTTAGGATGGAATGAAAAGTTATTATTTTTTTAATCTAAAAAATTGTAGTTGTTAATCCCTGACAAATATGGAGCGAGTAGGAATAATTTTATTTTGGGTGATTGTCTCGGTTTTTGAGCAGCTGGCCACCACCTGGGTCGGCGGTGGTCGGCGGTGGTCGGCGGTGGTCGGGGAGGGTGGTGGTCGGGGAGGGTGGTGGTCGGGGGGGCGGGGGATCAAAATGGCCATGACGGCCATAACTCAGCCGCCGCTGGTGCTGGAGACGTGATTTATGGCTTAAAATTTGCACAAGCCTCTTGTTTCTATATGTCTTAGGAAGAACGCTTTCTCCATTTGTGAAAAGAGATTTTTGGGGGCGGAAAAATCCTTTTGGTTGGGGTTTGTGGTTGGGAACCGACGGTGGTATATATGGCGAAAAGTACCTTTAGGTGATTTTATCATTTATCATAACTTTATTGACCTCTTAATTAATGAGTAACAGTTTCTTGCCACCTTACTTATATTTTGTGGAGAATTTAAAACGTAAATTAGATAGTTACTCCTGGTGCGTTGGTGTGTGTTTGACCAGAACCATCTATAGCAGACCTAAAACTGACTGCTAGATGGCCGTTGACTTGCAAGAGTCAATCAGCCGTATAAAATCTGTATGCTTGTCTGGTCACCCTTCCACTGACTGGCGCTGATGATAATTGCATTTTGGTGTCAACTGCTTTCATAAGCTTGTGGGATGTAATTATTGGACAAATCAGACCGTCTCTGCTTTCACAAGCAGGAGCTTGTGCCAACGCCTCAGGCGCCAACTTAACAAGTCCCACAACAGACTGATGTAACACAGATGGTTGGGCTGTAAAGGCTTCATTCGGCATAGATCTGTATCGAAATCTGTCAAGTGTCGATTGGCTGTTGATGACAACAGTTTTAATTGACTAAATTATGGAACATTTTGGTGTCTGTTTTAATGCTGACAGAGACAACATTACTATTTCCTTGTGCTCCTGAAGAATCTCCCTCATCATCACCATCAGCAAATCCAACTTTACAGTTTGCATGCGGACGAGTAAATAATGGAAATTTTCCACTTATTGAAAGTACTTTGTGTACACTCTACGTTCATATTTCTTCATCGCTGGCGCCCAACAGTGCAACTAAGCCTTATCTAGGTGTTCAAAAAATGCATTTTGTTCCACTACTTTCAAGGATGTTCCCATACAACCTTATTTCACAACCGAGTAATTCTTTGAATTATATTGAAAGTGTCTTGATCCAGATGTTAACTGGTTGTTTGATTTAATTTAAAGCCAAGTTGGGCAAAGCACTTCAAAGCAGAATTACACCAGAAACGCCAAGTTTGATGATATCCAACGGCACGAAGTATGTCGTTAACCAAGGGTTAACCACCGTGAATCCACAATGGATTAACCTCCAAATATTGCACATCACTTTTCTAAAGATAATTGCTAAGCACATCATGTAAGCACAGTACTGATCTGTTCTCAGGTTATGAACAGCAGCCTGTGGCGGCAGCTCTGGAATGTTGGCGAGTTGATTCTTGCTTCAATTGAGCAACTGGCCAATTTTAAACACAGCCACTCCACCTTTTCCCAAAAGGTCCTGTGAATGAGTCCGGAGTATTGTGTTCCTTCAAGAGTCACAAACACATGACGCAACGGAAGTGTATTTGTATATAGAAGGCAGATAATCTTCTGAAGTGGCTTACGTACCAACTCTCCTAAGGCTCGAATGCCACCATTGTACTTGCCAGTCTTAGATACAGTTCCGTAAGTACAACAAATGCAAGCTTATCGTGCAATTCAGTGCTCTTCAAGTTCTTAAACAGCTCTTGTGAGATAGTTGGGGCTTTACCGTCGCAACGAGAGCAATAAATGAGATAATATTCACCAAGCTCCCGAACTACAGAAGTCCTCTGCAAGTTGCAAAGTATATTTTCAACTGTAATGTTAAAATATACATTACAACTTTATTTACAAAGTTGTAATGATGACTTAATTTTATATATAATTAAAATTTCCAACTGTCATTAACAAGCCAAAATAATAATAAATAAATTATGTTTCAAAGGCGATGTATACGAATTTTCCCATTTTGGCCCTCTCGAATACCCAGCAAAAGTTATCTTTTTTTTACCAGTATTTTTTTTCCTTGCACAAATAGAAAAACGGCTCCTATTGGGACTTGTGGAAACATGAGGATTCTCTAAATTGTGAGCAATAAATCATGACTGTAGCCCTGGCGGCTGGCAAGTTATGGCCATCCTGGCCAGTTTGACCGGCGGCTGGCAAGTTATGGCCATCCTGGCCAGTTTGACCGCCTCCGCGGACACGTTCCCAGAAGTTGCTAGCCCAAAAATAGTGGCAATTACCCAAAAGCTATTCCTTCTTGCTTTTTTACATCATGATATAAGAGATATTCCAATTGCGAACGCCCTGACTAGGAATAGAACCTCTGCTTTGCGCCTGGTCATGGGGTTGAACCTCTGCTTTGCGCCTGAGCATGGGGTTGAACCTCTGCTTTGCGCCTGAGCATGGGGTTGAACCTCTGCTTTGCGCCTGAGCATGGGGTTGAACCTCTGCTTTGCGCTTGATCATGGGGTTTAAGCTGTGCTTTGCGCCTGAGCATGGGGTTGAACCTCTGCTTTGCGCTTGATCATGGGGTTTAAGCTGTGCTTTGCGCCTGAGCATGGTGTTGAACCTCTGTTTTGCGCCTGGGCATAGGGTTGAACCTCTGCTTTGCGCCTGGTCAAGGGGTGGAATGAGCAGATAAAAACTCTCCCGTGCTTTTGTGTTGTGATAGTACAGTGGTACAGCACTCTGCTTTGGCGTACATGGTACCTTAACCGCTAGACCACATGGACTGTAAAAAGCAGCACCCGAGAGCAGTCGGATGTTGGATAAATAGTCACAAGACTACCAACATTTTTGTACAGTCAGTGTGGTCTTGCGGTTATGGAACCAGGTACGCCAAGGTGCATAGTGCTCCTGGCTGTCTGGGTTCGAATCTTTCTGGGGGCGGGAGAATATATATATACATATATATATATATATATATATATATATATATATATATATATATATATATATATATATATATATATATATATATATATATATATATATATTTATATATATATATTTATATATATATTTATATATATATTTATATATATATATAAATATATATATATATATATATTTTATATAATTAGGGAAGGGAGTACCACCTCTGGCTGGAAGAAGGGGGACCCATAGCCTCGGAGGAAACCACACATAACGCATTGGAGGGAATGTGGGTCCCCTCCAATACAGTTTCTGTGTGCTTTTCTCCTACCACCCCCTTCCCTTTTTTTTTTTTTCCTTTATTGTGTATTTAAAGGTTACAAAACATACAAGACAAATGCCTAAAGGTTATGGATCTCTTGAAGCTCCTCCGCTTCTGGACAGGAACCGAGGACGCAGCAAGCATTTCCCCTCTGGATCGCCACACTGAGACGCTGAAATAAAAAACTGGAAGCCCTTGGGTCTCTGGTGACGTCAATGAGCTTGGACCCCAATTCCTTGAGAAATCCCAAGGCACTCTTGCCCCAGGGGCCATGCGTCTCAGACGCTATGGGAACAAAGAGGTATTGACCTTCCAGTCGCCTGTACTTGAGTGATTTTGCTGTTTCCCTGTGGTTGGCCGCCCCACCTGCTTGATCAGCTCCGAAGTGTACATAGGTGTCAGCCAGGGTGGATACACATGTGTAGTCCCACACCAACTTTCTACCCTCCTTCCATGAGTATATGGTGATGCCATCAGGGCGAAGTGCTGGGAAATCCGGGTTTTGGACCCCTAGGATGCGAGGTTCTCTCTCCGCTGGGCACCCAGCTGAGACGAGGCTTCTCTTGATGATGTCATTGACCTCGTTGTGTCTTGCATGCCAGCCCTTTGTGCTTCCGCAATGCAACCCATGCAGTCCGTATTGGTCTGCTTCCACCCTGTTGCAAATACACTTGTATTCAGTGTGAATTGGGGCACCAAGGCGGAGGTCCACTGCTACACGAAGGGGTTCTGGATCTAGGCGCGTGCCCATTGCAGACATGGGTACTGCCAGGAGGAAGTCTCCTGCATGGGGGGCACGCACTGCTCTGAGGCGGGCTTTCTCCTTGTCTGATGTTGCGACGCTTAGCATGGCATCAGCTACTTTTTCCACTAGAGGGTGGTCCCAGCCGGACTGTTTGTGTTGTTTTGTTGGCTCTATAATGGTTGCTGGGGCTGCAAGAACATTCCACTGATTTGAACATTCAGTGAAAGCAGGATCGTGTATTCCTGCTGAATCTCTCAGGGTTGCAGGTAAAATATCTCTGACGAGGTCGTGCGATGCATGAGAGGAGGAAAGGAAGGCTGGTAGAGCAATTTGGGAGGCTGTGCGGACACCAAGGCCGCCGAGTCTTACAGGAAGGGTTGCTTGCTCCCACTGAGAGTCGTCCAATGGCAGGTTCAGGACTTTCACCAGCATGGACCTCAGAAGGGTGTCATACACATTTAACTTAGGGCTGCTGTAGGATGGAGAACATCTCAGAAAGTAGGTCAACTTAGGGAGAGACAGGCATCTTGTAAGGAGAAAGAGAGCATCATGGGCATCAATCTTGTCAATCCTGTCCTGCATTCTCTTTAGGTCAGTGATTTTTGCAGCCAGGACCTCCTCGATTGCTCGTGGGCCAATGGGGGCACCCAGGAGAGTGCAGTCCGGTGGTTCGACAACGAGAATGTCTGGAAGAACATTTTGTATTTGCCCAGTGATGTCTGGGTTGCGGGAGATTATTTCACATTTGGATGCATTGAGAATGAGGCCTAAGGCTGCTCCCTGCTCCTGGATTTTCCTTATATCCCCCAAAATGGTTTCCGGAGTTCCAGCTAGAGTGCCATCATCCAGGTACCAGATGTTTAGCTCGCTTGTCAGACTATCAGTGACCTCTTTGATAGCTAGGCAGAAATGGAGGGGGGCTAAGGGGTCACCTTGTTGGACACCTTCACAGGAGTTTATTTCATGCTCCCCAAAAAGAAGCTTAGAGTCCCCACTGTAGCACGATCGGATGAATGGGTAAAGGGGACGGAAATGGTTGTGTACAGCCCTGAGGACAGCGTCTCGTCTGACTTGATTGAAGGCATTTTTGAAGTCAAGCTATACTAGTGCCTTCTGGTCCGGGAGATCAACAATGTAAGCCCGCGCTGCATGTGCTGCAGCTTCACAACCTAGGGGAATCCCAAACCCAAGCTGATGAGGTTTCAGCAAGGTGGCTGTTTCCTGGCTGATAGTTCTCACTGCAGCCTTAGCTACAAGGCGTCGGAGGGTGTTGCCAACGGCAATGGGCCTGATACCCCTATCCTTCTTCTTTAGAGCACAGAGTGCTGCTCCATAAAAGACAGGCCTGATGTCCTCAGGGATGCCGCCAGCCAAACACATGTTGGAGAATCTGGTAAGTTCCACTAGAAGATCCTTTGCAGCATCTCCAAGCACCGGGTTCAGCATTTGTTTGATGTGCTGGGGTCTTAGGCCTGTAAAGCCCCCTGCTGAACCTGTTGGGAAAGACATGGCTGCTTTGTACACCTCAGATTCTCGAACAGTCAAGGGTTCTATGCCAGCATTGTTTTCCTGGGGATCCCTGCTGCTGTCGGGGGCTCTGGGTGGGTGTTTGTCTTGAAGAGCCTCTGCTGTCGTGGCATTCCTGGGGGCAATAGTGTCATCGCTGGTCATGATTCTGATGGCACCTGTGGTATTGCCCTCTTCTATTTTCCTGGTGATCTGTGCTCTCATTTTGTGGTTCTCAGATGAGTTATTGTTGGTCGTCCTGCGGCTGGTGTTCTTGGCACGAGGGGGGAGGCGGACCAGGTTGTCTGCTCTGGGGAATTCATTAAGAGCTCTGATTACAGAGGTTGCTAATGACTTGTCTCTCCTGGGCGGTAATGCTAGGCATGCATTCCCAAATAGAAGGAGATTGTGCCATGCTCCAATGGTTCTAGGAGCATTGTTGACCTTTGTCCGCAGACTGGTGAGTTTGGCTGCTGCTTGATGACGGGCAGCCTTGGGGATGTGGGGCAAGGTCCTGGTGGACGTCGCTTTGATTGCTTCAAGCAGATTATCTGCTGAAATGAAGTTGAGGGAGGTATTGTTCCTCGCTCCTGCAGCAGGTTGTCCATCGTCATTGCCCCGGGGCAGGCGCCTAGACCCTAGACAACCACCTGAATTGAGAGAATGATAGCGGACAGTTCCATTTGAATTGAGACGATACCGTCTGTCACACACTTGACAGTTCCCTCTTGGGTGGCCATCTTCTTGGCTGGAAAGAGGCTGTGTGTCAGGTGCGACATGTGCCATGCCTATATGTGATGACGCCTGGCTGCCCGCTGAGTGCACCCTCTCCTTCCCAGATGGAGAGTAACACGGCAAGCATTACCCTCCTGGGGGGGTTGGGCATGGCCTGGGCACCGTGTGTGGGTAGGCTGTGTGTTGATGGGCGGCTGGCTGGGTAGGGCGCAGGTAGCGGGGTGGGGGAAGATGGCGGGCAGGGGGGTGGTGGAGGGTGGAGGGTGGTGGTGGTGGTGGTGGTGGAGGGTGGATATATATATATATATATATATATATATATATATATATATATATATATATATATATATATATATATATATTAGTATATTTTGGTAGCAGTCTTTCCTGTAGACACATATTATTAAATATGACCGAAAAAGTAAGATTAATAATTCTAACACGAATTTTCTCGATCTTTCTTACGTTTCTTTTCACTGTTGATGGTAATTCAAAGATCAATTCTCCAAAATTCATTTTTATTTCTAGTCTGACACGACACTTGAGCGCGTTTCGTAAAACTTATTACACTTTCAAAGACTTTAGTTTACAAACACACAACTGAAACTGAATAGAGCTTACACATCTTCGAGTTTATATCTACATTTGGGTGAGGTGGATGAGGTGAAAACAAACTTTCAACAATGGGTATTGAATGGGTATTAAATTCAAACACAAGACAGAACACGAAACAATGGGTATTGAATGGAAGTAATTGTAGAAAGCCTATTGGTCAATATTTCTTGATGCTTCTATATTGGAGCGTAGTCTTGAAGTGGGTAGAATATAGTTGTGCATTAATTGGCTGTTGATTGCTGGTGTTGACTTCTTGATGTGTAGTGCCTCGCATATGTCAAGCCGCCTGCTATCGCTGTATCTATCGATGATTTCTGTGTTGTTTGCTAAGATTTCTCTGGTGATGGTTTGTTTGTGGGAAGAGATTATATGTTCCTTAATGGAGCCCTGTTGCTTATGCATCGTTAAACGCCTGGAAAGAGATGTTGTTGTCTTGCCTATATACTGGGTTTTTTGAGGCTTACAGTCCCCAAGAGGGCATTTGAAGGCATAGACGACGTTGGTCTCTTTTAAAGCGTTCTGCTTTGTGTCTGGAGAGTTTCTCATGAGTAGGCTGGCCGTTTTTCTGGTTTTATAGTAAATCGTCAGTAGTATCTTCTGATTTTTGTCTGTAGGGATAACGTTTCTACTGACAATATCTTTCACGACCCTTTCCTCCGTTTTATGAGCTGTGGAAAAGAGGTTCCTGTAAAATAGTCTAATAGGGGGTATAGATGTTGTGTTAGTTGTCTCTTCAGAGGTTGCATAGCGTTTCACTTTCCTTCATATGATGTCTTCCACGAAACCATTGGAGAACCCGTTGTTGACTAGGACCTACCTTATCCTACAGAGTTCTTCGTCGAGTTGCTTTCATTCTGAGCTGTGGCTGAGGGCACGGTCGACATAAGCGTTAACAACACTCCTCTTGTACCTGTCCGGGCAGTCACTGTTGGCATTCAGGCACATTCCTATGTTTGTTTCCTTAGTGTAGACTGCAATGTGGAAAACTCCGCTCCTTTCCATGACTGTTACATCTAGAGAGGGCAGCTTCCCATCCTTCTCCATCTCGTAAGTGAAACGCAACACAGAATTCTGCTCAAATGCCTCATTCAGCTCCTGCAGATGTCTGACATCAGGTACCTGTGTAAAAATGTCGTCAACATACCTGCAGTATATGGCCGGTTTCAAGTTCATGTCGACTAAGACTTTTTGCTCGACTTTTTGCCCATCGAGCAAAAAGTAAGTTCTATTCAGTTGTGTATTTGTAAACTAAAGTCTTTGAAAATGTAATAAGTTTTACGAAACGCGCTCGTGTCGCGTCAGACTAGAAATAAAAATGAATTTTGGAGAATTGATTTTTGATTTACCTCCAACAGTGAAAAGAAATGTACGAAAGATTGAGAAAATTCGTGTTAGAATTATTAATCTTACTTTTTCGGTCATATTTAATAATATATATATATATATATATATATATATATATATATATATATATATATATATATATATATATATATATATATATATATATATATATATATATATATATATATTTATTTATTTAGGGGTACCAACACTGGTTTAATTAAAGTGACCCACATCCTCGAAGAAGAAAATAAATAGTGTTCAGAGAAGACCTTGAGCATTCTCACTGAATACTTTAATCTTTTCCTCTCCTACCACCCCTATTATTTTTTTCAATATTTTTATATTTGATTTTTTTTTCAATGCTACTGTTTACAGAAAACACACACTTATATAACACACACTTATATAACAATGTACCAATCAGTGTTCGAAGACCTCGTCCAGCTCTTCGCGGGTGTGGTGCGTACCCAAGATACAGCACGCATTTTCCCTCTGAACAGCGACACTCAGGCGCTGGAACATGAAATTGGCCGCTCTTGGGTCTCTAGTTTTCCCAATGAGTTCCTCGCCCACCTCCTTCAGGAACTTAAGTGTACATTTACCCCAGACGCCCAGTCGCAGAGCCTATTGGCACGAACCTGTAACAACGTTCTAGGTCCCTGTACTTGTTAGTTTTCTAGGTCTCCCTGAAGGTGACCGCCCCGCGGCTGTGCTGTAAGGTAGATAGGTATCAGCCAATGTGGATGCACACGTGTAGTCCCATACGACCTGTTTACCTTCCCTCCATGGCTGCAGGGTGACTCCATCTAGGCATTTTTGGCTGTTGTCAGGTCTGCACAACTGAGGTTCCCTTTGTGCTGGACACCCAGCTTTAGCGAAACTTCTCTTGATGATGTCATTGACTGCTTCATGTCTGGCAATCTTTCCCTGTGTCTTACGACAGATGAGACCATGGCTGCCGTATTGGTCTGCCCGTGCATGGCCGCAAATACATCGGTGCTCGGTGGAGATAGGGGCGGCAAGGCGCAGGGCAACACCAATACTTAGGGTCCGATGGTCCAGGCGGGTGCCCAAGGCGGAATTAGGGACTACCAACAGGAAGTCCCCGGCATGGGGCGCTTGCACAGCTAGAAGACGCGCTCTGTCCTTCCTGGAAGCTGCCTCCAGCAATGATGTGGCGATGTTTTCCACTATGGGGCTATCCCATTTGGACTGTTTGCAGTCATTTGGAAAAGTCGGTCGAGTGTGAGAGTTGACAAGAGTGTCCCACTGACCGGCTCCTTCCGCAAATTTGGGATCATGAATCCCATTGGAGTCTCTTAGGTGTTCCGGTAGTATTTCCTTAACTAATTCACCTGTAGCACTGGTCGATTCACCTGTAACACTGGTCTAGCACCTAAACTAATTCACATATATAAGACGTTCAACAAGAAGTTTACCAAACTCACCTGATTAGATATACTTAAATACTCGCAGGCAAGGAAAGGGGGGGGGGGGGTTAACGACAGTAGCACGCCTAGCAGTTAACACTTACTAACAATGCCTCATATTAATTTACAAAAGAATAACATATAGTAACATACACGTGTATATAATGACATTTTAATATAAATAGCCAAACGTCACATCATAAATAATGGGAATAAAGGTACATTGACAGTAGAGAATGACCACAACGTATCCACTCGTGACTGGGTCATGGCACACCACTGTAAGGGATGCTTAATGCTTGTGTATTTTCTATCTTAGTTTATAATCCAATTACCCGTTTTTTGTAGAACGACTGTTGGTACATTTGGGATAAAAATGCTAAACTTTTGATAATATTCTTTACATTTGACACTCAATTACCCTTAAAATGAGAATATTTGTTTAGTTTTTCAATAACTCCCTATCCTTAATATTTATTCTATCCCATCTTTCTTTCTAAAGTTTCATCCTCACTTTGTCTGATAGTCATGTGATCTGTCTCCCTTGGGGGGCTTGCTGCCTGTGTGTGGCAGCTGACCTCACGGCCTCTCCTCCCCTCTTTCCCATTCTATTTTGATGGCCTGAAGCCGAAAACGCGTTCACCAATCTCTTATTTTTCATTGTGGTTATTGCGATATATATATATATATATATATATATATATATATATATATATATATATATATATATATATATATATATATATATATATATATATATATATATAGATATATATGTAAGCATATGTCGTACCTAGTAGCCAGAACGCACTTTTTGGCCTACTATGCAAGGCCCGATTTGCCTAATAGGCCGAGTGATTTTCTTTATTTTCAATATTTTTTTCCAAATAGTTTATTTGAATTATTATTATTAGTTTATATTTAAGACCATAGTTTATTGACTTAGTTGTGTTAGTTTAGGTTAGGTTAAGATAGGTTAGGTTAAGTTAGGTAGGGTTGGTTAGGTTCGGTCATATATCTACGTTAGTTTTAACTCAAATTTAAACAAATTAACTTATACATAATGAAAAGGACAGATTTATAATTTCACATGAAAAAAAATTGAAAAATATATAAATTCAGGAAAACTTGGCCTATTAGGCAAATCGGGCCTTGCATAGTAGGCCAAGTTCGACGTTCTGGCTACTAGGTACAACATATATATATATATATATATATATATATATATATATATATATATATATATATATATATATATATATATAAAGGGTACCACCTCTGGGGTAAGTGTAAGGACCCATAGCCTCGGAGAAGAAAATAATGAGTACTCAGAGAAGACCTTGTGGATCCTCACTGAACACTTTGATATTTTCTTCCCCTAACACCCCTATTCTTTTAGAATGTGTGTTTATATATATCTAACTTTATTTAATATTACATTACACAAAAAGGGTTACAACATTGGTTACATGCAAGGTAACAGACTACTTGTCACAAGTTGTACAGCTCCTCCAGCTCCTCAAATGGCGGGTAGGAACCATGGATGCAGAGAGCATTTCCTCTCTGGATCGCCACACTAACGCGCTGAAAGAGAAAACTGGCGGCTCTAGGGTCTCTAGTTGTTTCAATTAGCTTGGACCCCAGTTCCTTCAATCATGCACTTTTTCCCCAGGCACCAAGTGTCTCTGAGGCAATAAGGACAAAATTGTAGTGGTGATCAAGGTCTCCATATTTACGTGACTTGGCTGCTTCCTGGTGATTGGCAGCACCTCCTGCCTGTGCAGCACTGAAGTCAACATAGGTGTTGGCTAAGGTTGAAACGCAATTGTAGTCCCACACCAACTGTCTACTATTCTTCCAGGGGTTCACCGTGATCCCGTCTGGGCGACCGACAGGCTCATCAGAGTTCCGGGACATTAGGTAACGGGACTCTCTCTGCTGGACAACCTGCCGTGGTAAGGCTTCTCTTGATAATGTAGTTAACCTCGCCGTGTCTTGCATGCCATCCTCCTGTCCTTTGGAAGAGAAGGCCATGCCGTTCGTATCTGTCGGCCTCTGCCTCGCCGCAAATACACCTGCATTCGGTGTGGATTGGGGCAGCGAGGCGGAGAGCCACAGAAATTCGAAGGGCCTGTGGTGTGAGACGAGTGCCAGTTGCTGACATTGGGGTTGCTAATAGGAAGTCCCCTGCATGGGGAGCTGCTACAGCTTTAAGTCGGGCAATATCATGTGGTGTTGTCGCAGCTTCTAGTAATGTCGCAGCTTCTTGGTCGGCATTGGTGCGATCCCAGCTGGATTGCTTATGGGCTTCAGAATGCAGTGGTTGGGGTGCTGGTCTTGCGAGAGAGACCCATTTGGTGGTGCAGTCTGCAAAGCTGGGATCATGTATCTCTGCCCGTTGAGCTAGGTGCTCAGGAAGGATTTCCTTCACCAAGTTTTCAGACGCCACTGAAGAGGACAGAAACGCTGGTACCGCAATTTGTGTTGCTGTGCGCACGCCGAGGCCCCCGAGTCTGACAGGAAGGGAGGCCTGTTTCCACTGTGAGTCGCTGAGAGAAAGGTTGACGGCTTTTTCTAGCATTAATTTCAGCAAGCTGTCGTACTCCTCTAATTTAATATTATTGAAAGATGGCGAACATCTAAGGAAGTAGGTCAGCCTGGGGAGGGACAAGTATCTGGTGATGAGGTAAAGTGCATCATGAGCATCGATGTCTTCAATCCTCTCGTTCATCCTCTTCAGGTCATGGATCTTCTTACCAAGGACCTCGTTGATGGCGTTCCCTCCAAGAGGAGCACCTAGAAGTGTGCTGTCCTCAGGGTTGGTTACGTGAATATCAGGCAAAACAACCTTTATTTGCTCTATTATGTTCTGGTTGGTGGAGGTTATTTCACACTTGGAAGAGTTCAGGGTGAGGCCTAGACTTGCTCCTTGCTCCTGAATTATTCTTATGTCGTCCAAGAGTGAGGCTGGGGAGCTGGCTAGAGTACCATCGTCCAAAAACCAAATGTTGAGCTCACTGGACAGGTTATCGGTGACTTCCTTGATGACTAGGCAGAAAAGATAAGGAGCAAGGGGGTCACCCTGTTGGACACCTTCTTGTGACTCAATTTCATGTTCCCTGAAAAGCATAGAGAGATTCTTGCTGTAGCATGAGTTTACAAACGGGTAGAGGGAAGGAAAAAGGCGATGAACCACACTGAGTACTGCATCCCTTCTAACCAGATTGAAAGCATTTTTGAAGTCCAGTTTTATCAGGGCTTTTTCATCCGTAATGTTGGCAATGTAAACTCTAGCTGCATGAGCCGCTGCCTCTCACCCTTGGGGAATGCCAAACCCAAGCTGTTTTGGCTTTAGCATGTCTGCTGCTGCCTGACTAACTGTTCTGGCAGCAGCCTTATCGACGAGGCGCCAGAGGAAATTGCCCACAGCTATCGATCTGATTCCTCCATCTTTTTTCCTGAGGGCACAGAGTGAAGCACCAAAAAAGATAGTCCGTATTGTCTCTGGTATGTTGCCAGCTAGACATATGTTGGAGAATCTAGTTAGTTCAACCAGGAGGCCCTGTGCAATGTCTCCCAGTGCAGGGTTGAGCATTTGTTTGATGTGGTTGGGTCTTAGACCTGTGAACCTGCCTGCTGATCCTGGTGGGAAGGATAAAGCTGCTTTATGCACCATGGATTCGAGCACACACAAGGGTTCTGCTCTGATGACACCGACTAGGGGAACACTGTCATCACGTGAAGCTCTGGGTGGGTGTTTTTCTCTTAGGGCTTGTGCTGTATCAGCGTCTCTGGTGGCAACTGTGTCCTCACTGGTGATGACTCTGATCGCCCCTACTGTGTTGCCTTCTTCTATTTTCCTTCTGACTGTTGCTCTGATTTTGGATGCCTCGGTTCTGCTGTTGATACCTTTCCTGCCGTGGGTGTTTTTGGCACGGGTGGGGAGGGGTGTCTGGTTGTCCTCTCTAGGAAAACTATTTAGAGCCATACTGACTGAGGAAGCTAGTGATTTAAAGGAGGGACAGCTAGGCATATGTTATCAAACAGGAGACGGTTGCGCCATGCTTGGATGGTTCCGGGAGAGTCTTTAACCTTTTCCAAGAGGCTGGATAGTTTGGCTGCCGCTTGGGAGTGGGCAGCTTTGGGGATGTGCTGCAAGGTTCCAACCGATGTCGCTTTGATGGCTTCTAGTAGATTCTCAGTCGAAATGAAGCTGTTGGAGGTGTTTTCCCTGACTGCTGGTGTGGGACCTTGATTGATACTTTCTTTGGAAGGGCGCCACCTACTCGGACAATCCGTTCCGTTGTGGGAATGTTTGCGTACACCCCCGTTGGTCTTGAGACGCCCCATCTGGCCACACACTTGGCATGTGCCGAACCTGACGCTAATTGTTGGCTCCTCTTGGCTGAGAGAAGCCTGGCTGTCATTCATGACCTGCGACATCCTCGGGCGCTGGGCGGGCGCTGGGCGGGCGGGGGCGGATGCTGGGTGGGCGCTGGGTGGACGTAGCGTGGGGGTGGACACAGGGACACTTGCTTTTCCTTATTCTCATATCAGATATAGACAAAAATACAAGTCACAGCTTCGTATCATCCTTTGCAGATGACACAAAAATCAGTATGAAAATTACCTCGGCTGAGGACATTGAAAAACTTCAAGCTGATATTAATAAAGTTTTCGACTGGGCATCAGAAAATAACATGATGTTTAACAGTGATAAATTCCAGGTACTCAGGTACGGTAAAAATGAGGACCTTAAACATAATACAGAGTACAAAACACAATCAAATGTACCCATAGTAGGAAAACAGCATGTAAAGGATTTGGGAATAATAATGTCTGACGACCTAACGTTTAAGGAGCATAACCAAGCAAATATTGCGACAGCCAGAAAAATGATAGGATGGATTACGAGAACTTTCAAATCCAGGGATCCCATCACAATGGTTGTACTCTTCAAGTCACTTGTGTTGTCCCGTCTTGAGTACTGCTCAGTACTCACTTTCCCCTTCAGGGCAGGAGAGATTGCTGAAATAGAGGGAATACAGAGAACATATACGGCACGCATAGACGCAATAAAGCACCTAAATTATTGGGATCGTCTCAAAGCCCTCCAAATGTACTCACTAGAAAGAAGACTAGAGAGATATCAAATAATATACACCTGGAAGATACTGGAGGGCCAAGTACCAAATCTACACAGTAAAATAACAACGTACTGGAGTGAACGACATGGAAGAAAATGTAGAATAGAACCAGTGAAGAGCAGAGGTGCCATAGGTACAATCAGAGAACACTGTATAAACATCAGAGGTCCGCGGTTGTTCAACGTCCTCCCAGCAATCATAAGAAATATTGCCGGAACAACCGTGGACATTTTCAAGAGGAAACTAGATTTGTTCCTCCAAGGAGTGCCGGACCAACTGGGCTGTGGTGGGTATGTGGGCCTGCGGGCCGCTCCAAGCAACAGCCTGGTGGACCAAACTCTCACAAGTCGAGCCTGGCCTCGGGCCGGGCTTGGGGAGTAGAAGAACTCCCAGAACCCCATCAACCAGGTATCAACCAGGTATCAACCAGGGAGGTGGTGGTCGCGGTTGGGTGGGGCAGAGGGGGGCAGACCGGCCCATCTCGACTCGTGGGTTGGGTGACGGTACACGCTTGAAGGTATGGGTGGGGGAGGGGGGAACACAGGGGTTACACAAACACATATGTATAATTTCGAGATATATCACTGCACTTGTAATATGGTTCACTGTGGGCTCGACGCGCTTAAAACACGATACCTGTTTCCCGAGAGCCGAGGAATCTATTTTTCAAGAATATTTTCGTATTTTTCATATTATTTTCATATTAGTATAATTAATATATTTCATATTATTATAATTAATATATTTCATATTATTAAAATTTTAATTTATTTTTCATATTTTCATATAAGTATAATTAATATATTTCATATTATATTATATTATATGAAATATGTAGCAAACTACACATCAAGAAGTCAACACCAGCAATCAACAGCCAATTAATGCACAACTATATTCTACCCACTTCAAGACTCCGCACCAATATAGAAGCAGCAAGAAATATGGACCAATAGGCCCTTTGCAGTTATTTCCATTCTTCTCTTAAATGACCAAATATATACCCATTGTTTCGTGTTCTGTCTTGTGTTGGAAGTTTTCTTCACCTCATCCAAAACTGTTGTAACATATCACCTCACCCAAATGCGGGTATATATACGGGCTCACCATAGCCCGTGCTACATGGACACTTCGTCCTGAGTAGCTAAATCTTTAACAACAACAACAACAAGCGGGTATATAAGATGAAAGCTTTTTAAATGATAGCATAGTAGAATTCTGTTTAGTGTTTGCAGGTTATAGTTGTGTGTGTGCAAATTAAAGTCTTTGAAAATGAAATAAGTTATTACGAAACGCGTTCAAGTGTCGCGTCAGACTAGAAATAAAAATGAATTTTTGAGAATTGATTTTTCAATTACCATCGATAGTGAAAAGAAACATAAGAAATAATGAGAAAATTCGTGTTAGAATTATTAATCTTAATTTTTCGGTCATATTTAATAATATATGTTTACAAGAAAGACTGCTACCAATATATATATATATATATATATATATATATATATATATATATATATATATATATATATATATATATATATATATATATATATATATATGTATATATATATATATATATATATATATATATATATATATATATGTATATATATATATATATATATATATATATATATATATATATATATATATATATATATATATATATATATATATATATATATGTCGTACCTAGTAGCCAGAACGCACTTCTCAGCCTACTATGCAAGGACCGATTTGCCTAATAAGCCAAGTTTTAATGAATTAATTGTTTTTCGACTACCTAACCTACCTAACCTAACCTAACATTTTCGGCTACCTAACCTATCCTAACCTATAAAGATAGGTTAGGTTAGGTTAGGTAGGGTTGGTTAGGTTCGGTCATATATCTACGTTAATTTTAACTCCATTAAAAAAAATTAACCTCATACATAATGAAATGGGTAGCTTTATCATTTCATAAGAAAAAAATTAGAGAAAATATATTAATTCAGGAAAACTTGGCTTATTAGGCAAATCGGGCCTTGCATAGTAGGCCAAAAAGTGTGTTCTGGCTATTAGGTACGACATATATATATATATATATATATATATATATATATATATATATATATATATATATATATATATATATATATATATATGTCGTACCTAATAGCCAGAACGCACTTCTCAGCCTACTATTCAAGGCCCGATTTGCCTAATAAGCCAAGTTTTCATGAATTAATGTTTTTTCGTCTACCTAACCTACCTAACCTAACCTAACCTAGCTTTTTTTGGCTACCTAACCTAACCTTACCTATAAATATTGGTTAGGTTAGGTTAGGTAGGGTTGGTTAGGTTCGGTCATATATCTACGTTAATTTTAACTCAAATAAAAAAAAATTGACCTCATACATAGAGAAAAGGGTTGCTTTATCATTTCATAAGAAAAAAATTATAGTAAATATATTAATTCAGGAAAACTTGGCTTATTAGGCAAATCGGGCCTTGAATAGTAGGCTGAGAAGTGAGTTCTGGCTACTAGGTACGACATATATATATATATATATATATATATATATATATTGTACCAAGTAGCCAGAACGGAGTACTTGGCCTACTATGCAAGACCGGATTTGCCTACTAGACCAAGTTTTCCTGAATTTATATATTTTTCAATATTTTTTCTTATGAAAGGATAAAGCTATCTATTTCATTATTTATGAGTTAGTTTTAAAAAACTTGAGTTAAAACTAGCGTAGATATATGACCGAACCTAACCAATCCTACCTAACCTAACCTATCTTAACCTAACCTAAACTAACTCACCTAAGTCAATAATTCATGTTCTTAATATAATATAGTAACAATAATTCAAATAAACTAACTGCAAACAATTTATTAAAAATAAAGAGAATCACTCGGTCTATTAGGCAAATCGGGCCTTACATAGTAGGCCGAGAAGTGCGTTCTGGCTACTACTATAGATGAAAACGCCCTGCTCAAACTGGACTTTAAGAATGCCTTCAACATGGTAAGAAGAGATGCAGTACTTTGTGCCGTACCTCACCATTTCCGGCCCCTCTACCCGTTCATACTATCGTGCTACAGTGGCGAGTCAAAACTGCTCTTTGGTGAACATGAAATCAGATCATGTGAAGGTGTTCAGCAAGGTGATCCTCTTGTTCCCCTTCTTTTCTGCTTAGTCTTACAAGAAATCACCGAAAGCTTGTCCAGCGAATTCAACATCTGTTTTTTGGATGATGGCACTATAGCTGGCACCGTAGACCACCTCTTGGCAGATATCAGGAAAATAAAGGAGCAAGAAGTAAGCCTGGGTCTCTTCCTGAACCCTTCCAAGTGTGAAGTAGTCTCCTCCAACCCAGACATCGCAGCTAGAATAAGGTCTGCCTTGCCTGGAGCCCATGTTATTAGGGCCGAGAACAGCACCCTCCTTGGAGCCCCCCTCGGGTCTAACGTCATTGAGAAGATCCTTGACAAGAAAATCGCAGACTTAGGAGGATGTAAGACAGAATAGGTGACATCGATGCCCACGATGCTATATATCTCCTCACCAAATGCCTATCCCTTCCGAAGCTAACCTACTTTCTGAGGTGCGCCCCATCTTACGACAGCCGAAAGCTTGAAGAGTATGACCTCTTACTGAAGACCATGCTAGAAAAAGTTGTTAACCTCTCCCTCAACAACTGGCAGTGGATACAAGCCACTCTTCCTGTCAGGCTCGGTGGCTTGGGTGTCCGCACCGCCACCCAAATTGCTGTCACAGCCTTCCTGTTTTCCTCCTCAGCATCAGATGACCTGGTTAAGGAAATTGTAACTGACACCCTGAGTGATGTAGTGGGGATACAGGACCCCCACTACACGGAATGCGACACGAAATGGGGTGCCATGGCAGACCCAGAACTCAGACCAGCCATGCCGAAAGCCAAGAAACAATCCAGCTGGGACAGCCCCATTGCAGACAAAGAAGCCACAGCTTTACTGCAGGCAGCAACAACCCCCAGTGATCGTGCAGGCCTCACAGCTGTGCAGGCTCCCTATGCAGAGGAATGCCTTTTGGCAGTCCTTATGTCTGCGACAGGCACACGTCTTGATCCGCAGGAGCTCCGTATTGCAGTCGCTCTCCGCCTTGCTGCCCTTATCCACACTGTTCATAGGTGTATTTGCTGCGAGGCAGATACTTACAAATATGGATTGCATGGCCTGCACTGTGGAAAATCCTGGTGGTTGGCACACTAGACACGATGAAGTCAATGACATCATTAAAAGAAGCCTTGCCTCTGTTCAGAGTCCAGCGGAGAGAGAGCCCCGCAACCTACTGAACTGTGACTCTGTTAGCTTTGCCGGCCGTCCAGACGGAATCACACTGAGTCAATGGAAGGGAGGCAGGCAGTTGGCATGGGATTATACTTGCGTATCCACCCTGGCAGCCACATACATCAACCTCTCTGCCGGCCAAGCAGGAGCCGCGGCGACACACTTAGAAAGACACAAGTCAGCCAAGTACAGGCAACTAGATCATCGGTACAACTTCGTTCCAATAGGGTCTGAGACCTTAGGCCCATGGGAGAGAGTGCAAGAAGGTTTCTTAAGGATCTTGGTTACTAGCTCATTGAGACTACAAGAGACCCTATAGTGGCAAGTTTTCTCTTTCAGCGCCTCAGTGTCGCGATCCAGAGTGGGAATGCCCGCTGCATCCTCGATTCCTGCCCGGCATCGGAGGAGTTCGAGGAAATCTACAGCTTCTAGGCAGCGAACTTTTTCTTTTGTCCTCTTAATGTTCATTTGTTGTATAAAATCAGAGATGTAACTGTATAATCTTGCATGATAAAGAGTACATCATAAAAAAGGGGGTGGTAGGAGAAGCGAACACTCATACATATTCAGAGTTAAATGGCAAGGTTTTCTCTGAATGCTCTGTGTTCCCGTCTTTGAGGCTGTGGGTCCCGATAATTGCACCAGAGGTGGTACCCCCCTATATATATATATATATATATATATATATATATATATATATATATATATATATATATATATATATATATATATATATATATATATATATATATTAGTATATTTTGGAAGCAGTCTTTCCTGTAGACATATATTATTAAATATGACCGAAAAAGTAAGATTAATAATTCTAACACGAATTTTCTCAATCTTTCGTACATTTCTTTTCACTGTTGGTGGTAATTCAAAAATCAATTCTCCAAAAATCATTTTTATTTCTAGTCTGACGCGACACTTGAGCGCGTTTCGTAAAACTTATTACATTTTCAAAGACTTTAGTTACACATACACAACTGAATAGAACTTACACATCTCCGATTTGTTTATATCTACATTTGAGTGAGGTGGATGGGGTGAGGTGGTATTTAATAGGGTATTAAATTCATCAACACAAGACAGAACACGAAACAATGGGTATTGAATAGAAGTGATTGTAGAAAGCCTATTGGTCCATATTTCTTGATGCTTCTATATTGGAGCGCAGTCTTGAGGTGGGTAGAATATAGTTGTCCATTAATTGGCTGTTGATTGTTGGTGTTGACTTTTTGATGTGTAGTGCCTCGCAAACGTCAAGCCGTCTGCTATCGCTGTATCTATCGATGATTTCTGTGTTGTTTACTAGGATTTCTCTGGCGATGATTAGGTTGTGGGAAGAGATTATATGTTTCTTAATGGAGCCCTGTTGCTTATGCATCGTTAAACGCCTAGAAAGAGATGTTGTTGTCTTGCCTATATACTGGGTTTTTTGGAGTTTACAATCCCAAGAGGGCATTTGAAGGCATAGACGACGTTGGTCTGTTTTAAAGCGTTCTGCTTTGTGTCTGGAGAGTTTCTCATGAGTAGGCTGGCCGTTTTTCTGGTTTTATAGTAAATCGTCAGTTGTATCCTCTGATTTTTGTCTGTAGGGATAACGTTTCTATTAACAATATCTTTCAGGACCCTTTCCTCCGTTTTATGAGCTGTGGAAAAGAAGTTCCTGTAAAATAGTCTAATAGGGGGTATAGTTGTTGTGTTAGTTGTCTCTTCAGAGGTTGCATGGCGTTTCACTTTCCTTCTTATGATGTCTTCGACGAAACCATTGGAGAAGCCGTTGTTGACTAGGACCTGCCTTACCCTACAGAGTTCTTCGTCGACTTGCTTCCATTCTGAGCTGTGGCTGAGAGCACGGTCGACATATGCGTTAACAACACTCCTCTTGTACCTGTCTGGGCAGTCGCTGTTGGCATTTAGGCACATTCCTATGTTCGTTTCCTTAGTGTGGACTGCAGTGTGGAAACCTCCGCTCTTTTCCATGACTGTTACATCTAGAAAGGGCAGCTTCCCATCCTTTTCCATCTCGTAAGTGAAACGCAGCACGGAACTCTGCTCAAACGCCTCCTGATGTCAGATGTCAGACATCTGCAGGAGCTGAAGGAGGCGTTTGAGCAGAGTTCCGTGCTGCGTTTCACAACACAACAACTATACCCCCTATTAGACTATTTTACAGGAACTTCTTTTCCACAGCTCATAAAACGGAGGAAAGGGTCCTGAAGATATTGTTAATAGAAACGTTATCCCTACAGACAAAAATCAGAGGATACAACTGACGATTTACTATAAAACCAGAAAAACGGCCAGCCTACTCATGAGAAACTCTCTAGACGCAAAGCAGAACGCTTTAAAAGAGACCAACGTCGTCTATGCCTTCAAATGCCCTCTTGGGGATTGTAAACTCCAAAAAACCCAGTATATAGGCAAAACAACAACATCTCTTTCTAGGCGTTTAACGGATAACGGAGAACAAGGAACCGTATGGAGGCGAGGATACGTGGAGAGCCAAACTACTGGAGGTGGTGACTAGAAACTTCTTACCCCAGCATGTCAGAGAACCCACAAGGATGAGAGGAAATGACGAACCAGCGAGACTCGACCTGGTCTTCACCCTGAACGACTCTGACAAAAGAGAAATCGGTTTTGAGGCCCCAGTAGAAATGAGCGACCACAGTGTATTGGTGTTTGAGTACCTGATTGAAGAAGGGTTATTGAACTCGAGGAGGGATACCGAAAAAAAAGGTTAGCATACCGAAAGGGAAACTATGGGGAGATAAGAAAATTCCTAATAGATATAGCATGGGAAACAGAGCTCAGGGAAAAGACTGCTCAAGATATGATGGACTACATCACGCAAAAATGCAAGGACGCAGCAAACAAGTTTGTCCCAGCCCAAAAGGAAAACAGTGAAATGAAGATGAGAAACCCATGGTTTAATCAGAGATGTAGGCTAGCTAAGCAGCAAAGTAAAAGGGCATGGAGAAACTATAGGAATAACAGGACACTGGAGAGCAGAGAAAGATACCAGAATGCCAGGAATGAATATGTCAGGATGAGAAGAGAGGCAGAAAGACAATACGAAAATGACATCCCAAGCAAGGCAAAGACTCAGCCTAAATTGCTGCATAGCCACATCAGGAGAAAAATAACAGTAAAGGAACAGGTTATGAAATTAAGGATAGGGGCAGAAGGATTCACTACAAACGACAAGGAAGTGTGTGAGGAACTGAATAAGAAATTCCAAGAGGTCTTCACCTTAGAGCAAGGAGAAAGCCCAGAGATAAGAGAGGGAATAGCTAACCAGGAACCACTGGAAGAGTTTGAGATTAGCAGCGGGAAGTAAGGAAGTGTTTACTAGAGTTGGATGTGACAAAGGCTATAGGCCCAGATGGAATCTCCCCTTGGATACTAAAGGAAGGAGCAGAAGAACTGTGCCTGCCACTCTCCATAGTGTATAACAAATCACTGGCAACAGGGGAACTGCCAGAAATTTGGAAAGCAGCTAACGTAGTCCGGATATTCAAGAATGGGGATAGACAGGATACACTGAATTACAGGTCAGTGTCCCTAACCTGCATACCATGCAAGCTGATGGAGAAGATTGTGCGAAAAAAGCTAGTGGAGCACCTGGAGCGAAAGAACTTTGTAACACAGCATCAACATGGATTCAGGGATGGCAGGTCCTGCCTCACAGGGTTACTTGAATTCTACGACCAGGCAACAAAAATAAGGCAAAAAAGAGAAGGGTGGGCAGACTGCATATTTTTCGATAGCCAGAAAGCCTTTGATACAGTGCCACACAAGAGGCTAGTGAAAAAGCTGGAGATGCAGGCTGGAGTGAAAGGGAAGGTACTCCCTTGGATACAGGAGTACCTAAGCAACAGGAGACAACGAGTCAGTGTGAGGGGTGAGGTCTCAGATTGGCGAGACGTTACGAGTGGAGTCCCGCAGGGGTCAGTCCTTGGACCTATACTGTTTCTGATATATGTAAATGATCTCACAGAGGGTATAGAATCGTTTCTCTCAATGTTTGCCGATGATGCAAAAATTATGAGGAGGATTGACACTGAGGACGACAGTAGGAGGCTACAAGATGACCTAGACAGACTGAGTGAATGGTCCAACAAATGGCTGTTGAAGTTCAACCCGAGTAAATGCAAAGTAATGAAACTAGGCAGTGGAAATAGGAGGCCAGACACAGGATACAGAATAGGAGATGAAGTACTTAATGAAACAGACAGAGAGAAAGATCTAGGAGTTGATATCACACCAAACCTGTCTCCTGAAGCCCACATAAAAAAAATATCGTCTGCGGCATATTCGAGGCTGGCTAACATCAGAACAGCGTTCAGGAACCTGTGTAAGGAATCATTCAGAATCTTGTATACCACATATGTGAGACCAATCCGGGATTATGCGGCCCCAGCATGGAGCCCGTACCTTGTCAAGCACAAGACGAAGCTGGAAAAAGTCCAAAGGTACGCCACTTGACTAGTCCCAGAACTAAGAGGCATGAGTTATGAGGAAAGGCTGCGGGAAATGCACCTTATGACACTGGAAGACTGAAGACTAAGGGGAGACATGATCACAACCTACAAAATCCTCAGAGGAATCAACCGGGTAAACAAGGATAAACTATTCAACACTGGTGGGACGCGAACATGGGGACACAGGTGGAATCTGAGTACCCATATGAGCCACAGACTCTGTCATGACTCTGTCTTCGACACCAGGAACTTTTTCAGTGTCAGAGTAGTTATCGGATGGAATGCATTAGGCAGTGATGTGGTGAAGGCTGACTCCATACACAGTTTTAAATGTAAATATGATAGAGCCCAGTAGGCTCAGGAATTTAAACACCAGTTGATTGACAGTTGAGAGGCGGGACCAAAGAGCCTAAGCTCAACCCCCGCAAGCACCAATAGGTGAGTACAAATAGGTGAATACACACACATTTATATATATATATATATATATATATATATATATATATATATATATATATATATATATATATATATATATATATATATATATATATATATATGTCGTACCTAGTGGCCAGAACGCACTTCTCAGCCTACTATGCAAGGCCAGATTTGCCTAATAAGCCAAGTTTTCCTGAATTAATATATTTTCTCGAATTTTTTTCTTATGAAATGATACAGCTACCCATTTCATTATGTATGAGGTCAATTTCTTTTTATTGGAGTTAAAATTAACGTAGATATATGACCGAACCTAACCAACCCTACCTAACCTAACCTAACCTAACTTTATAGGTTAGGTTAGGTTAGGTAGCAGGAAATGTTAGGTTAGGTTAGGTTAGGTAGGTTAGGTAGTCAAAAAAACATTAATTCATGAAAACTTGGCTTATTAGGCAAATCGGGCCTTGCATAGTAGGCTGAGAAGTGCGTTCTGGCTACTTGGTACGACATATATATATATATTTTATATTTATATATAACAAACAGAACGCTTCCCAATATGAGAGAATCGAACCATTGGCCAGCAGGTGGCAGGCCAGAGCATTAACCACTTGGCCACCCTCAGATCGTTCGACACCAGATGGATGGCCCCCCCCCTGTAAATATGATTATCTATCAATCATATTTACTAGGGAAAACTCGTCTCCTGAGTATACCATACACTTACATGAACTCGGAAGGAATTTTAACTAACAGAACACTTCCCCATATGAGAGAATCGAACCATACATATATATATATATATATATATATATATATATATATATATATATATATATATATATATATATATATATATATATATATAACTGAAAATATATATATATCAGTTATATATATATATATATATATATATAACTGAAAACTCACACCCCAGAAGTGACTCGAACCCATACTCCCAGAAGCAACGCAACTGGTATGTACAAGACGCCTTAATCCACTTGACCATCACGACCGGACAAAATGAGGTGATAGCCGAGGCTATTTGAACCACCCCACCGCCGGCACTCGGATAGTAATCTTGGGCATAGCATTTTACCAAATCACCTCATTCTTTGGGGCACACGTGAGGAACACAAATGCGAACAAGCCTGAATGGTCCCCAGGACAATATGCAACTGAAAAAGAATGAGGTGATTTGGTAAAATGCTATGCCCAAGATTACTATCCGAGTGCCGGCGGTGGGGTGGTTCAAATAGCCTCGGCTATCACCTCATTTTGTCCGGTCGTGATGGTCAAGTGGATTAAGGCGTCTTGTACATACCAGTTGCGTTGCTTCTGGGAGTATGGGTTCGAGTCACTTCTGGGGTGTGAGTTTTCAGTTGCATATTGTCCTGGGGACCATTCAGGCTTGTTCGCATTTGTGTTCCTCACGTGTTCCCCAAAGAATGAGGTGATTTGGTAAAATGCTATGCCCAAGATTACTATCCGAGTGCCGGCGGTGGGGTGGTTCAAATAGCCTCGGCTATCACCTCATTTTGTCCGGTCGTGATGGTCAAGTGGATTAAGGCGTCTTGTACATACCAGTTGCGTTGCTTCTGGGAGTATAGGTTCGAGTCACTTCTGGGGTGTGAGTTTTCAGTTGCATATTGTCCTGGGGACCATTCAGGCTTGTTCGCATATATATATATATATATATATATATATATATATATATATATATATATATATATATATATATATATATATATGCAACAATGATCACAAAAATTTCCATCCCTTTTAAGGCTCTGAGGGTGATGCAGGGGGTTTAATGCGTACCTGCTATGCCAGTTATTGATGAGAAGCATCTGTGCTGGCGAGGGTTCGAGTCTCCTGGTGGATGAGTGTGTCTTAAATTGTTTAACTCAAACTTGTGGTTCAGGCAAGTTAATGTATACACACACATATATATATATATATATATATATATATATATATATATATATATATATATATATATATATATATATATATATATATGTCGTACCTAGTAGCCAGAACGCACTTCTCGGCCTACTATGCAAGGCCCGATTTGCCTAATAAGCCAAGTTTTCCTGAATTATTATATTTTCTCAATTTTCTTTCTTATGAGATGATAAAGCTACCCATTTCATTATGTATGAGGTCAATATTTTTTTAATGGAGTTAAAATTAACGTAGATATATGACCAAACCTAACCAACCCTACCTAACCTAACCTAACCTATCTTTTTCGGTTAGGTTAGGTTAGGTAGCCGAAAAAGTTAGGTTAGGTTTGGTTAGGTAGGTTAGGTAGTCGAAAAACAATTAATTCATGAAAACTTGGCTTATTAGGCAAATCGGGCCTTGCATAGTAGGCAGAGAAGTGCGTTCTGGCTATTAGGTACGACATATATATATATATATATATATATATATATATGTGTGTGTGTATACATTAACTTGCCTGAACCACAAGTTTGAGTTAAACAATTTAAGACACACTCATCCACCAGGAGACTCGAACCCTCGCCAGCACAGATGCTTCTCATCAATAACTGGCATAGCAGGTACGCATTAAACCCCCTGCATCACCCTCAGAGCCTTAAAAGGGATGGAAATTTCGGGGTATTTAAGCCCCTGATACCCCCAACCCCCCAAGACCACCAAAGAGGTCAGAGAGTGAGAGGTGTGAGGTCAGTCACGTTTTCCATCAAGTACCTGTTGATATGGATGTACACGATTCCTATGCTTTATGCACTGATATATATTTAAGATATTTATATAAATAAAAATGAATATGTTCGTTTGTTCAAAATCGCTTATCTTAGAAAGTTCTTCACTGATTGCTTTGAAATTTTCACACAACTTTCCATTCGCATCCGAGCAGATTTATATATACATATTATATAGATGTCACGTCTGTGACGGGAAAAAACATGCTTTTTTGAAAAACTGTATTTTTTCATGGTTTTTCATGGGAGGGAAATCTTCACAACCTCTTTATCGGTTTGCTTTGAAGTTTTGATACAATATTGCATTCGAATAGGTGCGTGCTTTTATATACCTCCTATATGCATGTCACACCTGTGACAGGAAAAATCGTGTTTTTTTTTTTTTTAAACAGTACGATGTGTTGGACGTAGAAGCAACTCACGCTGAAATGTCCGAAAGTTCTTCATTGAATGCTTTGAAATTTCGATACAACGTTCCATTTGAATACACGCGTGTTTTTAAATACCGACTATATAGATGCCACACACCTGTCACATGTAAAAACATGCTTTTTTGAAAAATAGCGCCAACTGATGCACGTAATAGCAACTCACGCTATACTAAATATGTTACGATTCCATTTCAATGTTTCCAATTGCATTGATAAATTTAATTTTCATACATTTCGATTTATTTTCATTTTGATTTAATTTATTTTGTGTGACATTGCATTGAAATTGAGCTGTGTTGTTTACCATACCGTTCATTTCCTGAGTATAGTTTATTTTTGTATTTTTTCATTGTTTTTCATTGAATTTCTTTTATCTATTTTTCTTATATTTCAGTGATGGAAACATTAGATCATAAGGTGTTCTTAATTTTCTGATGGGATATTCAGATCGTTTGGGAATGCATCGAACGAGGGATGCGAATGGAACATTTTGTGAAAATTTCAAAGCAATCGGTGAAGAACTTTCGGAGATTAGTGATATTGAACAAACGAACATTTCCATTTTTATTTATATTTATGTAGATAGCTTCAATGGTCCCCAAGTTAGAGTTTTTCAGCAATAAATTCAAATGATCCCACGAGAGTTCGTACCTAGGCCTTCAGGGCAGCAGGTCAGTACTAACTCCAGGTGTTGATTTAGCTGTTTACCGAGGCAATAAACCGCTAGTGCCCCGATACTAGAAGTGCCGGATACCACGACAAATATACGGCTGGTGAGCCGGTACTGAAGTGGCCGGATAGCGAGACAACAACACCACTGGCGCCTTGGTACCAGAATTGCCGAAAACCGCGACAAGGATTACCATGATAAATATATTAAACCCACACGACACAAACGCTCCAGCAGAAACGTTTCAGAAGAATAAAGCGTATTAGGAAGTTTCTGAGCGCCGGCCATAAAGTTATAGTCCCGAAACCGGGGAGAAAATATTCAATATGTAGAAGATGTTTCTCTCGCAGAAGAACTTTCTGAAAAATTTAGGAGAGTTCTGAGAGAAAAATGCCTGCTAAGAATACAATTTTCTTAGGATTTATTTCTGAGCTCAAAATCCCACCTGCGCACTACCCCAGTCTCGTTAATATTTATTATTAGAGAGGAAAGTGAGTTCAGTTCCCAGTCTTGTTTCCGTTATTAACTGCTTCTTGTTCGTTCCAAAGTGTATAATAAGAGAAAATAAAGTGGTAGGAATATAAGGAAAGTGATGAGAGTAAGCAGTAGGAGTGACCAGGCATCACCAGGTTGCGGTACTGGCTGACCTTACAGTTACACACCCCAGGTCACTCTAGGTCACTGTTACACACCCCAGGTCACTCTAGGTCACTGCTACACACCCCAGGTCACTGCTACACACCCCAGGTCACTGCTACACACCTCAGGTCACTCTAGGTCACTGCTACACACCCCAGGTCACTCTAGGTCACTGCTACACACCCCAGGTCACTGCTACACACCCCAGGTCACTGCTACACACCCCAGGTCACTGCTACACACCCCAGGTCACTGCTACACACCCCAGGTCACTGCTACACACCCCAGGTCACTCTAGGTCACTGCTACACACCCCAGGACACACCAGGTCACTGCTACACACCCCAGGTCACTCTAGGTCACTGCTACACACCCTTGATCACTCTAGGTCCCTGCTACACACCCCAGGTCACTCTAGGTCACTGTTACACACACCAAGTCACACTAGGTCACTGCTATAAGTCTCAGGACACACTAGGTCACTGCTCTAAGTCTCAGGTCACACTAGGTCACTTCTATAAGTCTCAGGACACACTAGGTCACTGCTCTAAGTCTCAGGTCACACTAGGTCACTTCTATAAGTCTCAGGACACACTAGGTCACTGCTCTAAGTCTCAGGTCACACTAGGTCACTTCTATAAGTCTCAGGTCAGACTAGGTCACAGCTCTAAGTCTCAGGTCACACTAGGTCACTGCTATAAGTCTCAGGTCACACTAGGTCACTGCTCTAAGCCTCAGGTCACAATAGGTCACTGGTACACATCAAAAGTCACTTTGTTAATAATGATGGTCCCGGGTCACCATATTGCTCATCACCGTAATTCACTGTTTCACATTATAGGTCAAAATGAATCACTGTTGCACACCGCAAGTCGCTCTGGATCACTGTTGCATAGCACAGGTCACACTGAGACTCTTGTTGCACAGATAACCCAGAATATTCACAGAACATTAGTCATGCAACATCACGCAAAAGTTGAAATTAAAACGAACCTTGAATGTTTATGAGGAAATGTCGCGGGGTGTGAGGAATGAGGTCATGTGGAAGGTCACTGACCGTCACCCACACCACGCCCTCACCCCCAGTGATGGTGAACACCACGCCCTCACTCCCAGTGATGGTGAACACCACGCCCTCACCCCCAGTGATGGTGAACACCACGCCCTCACCCCCAGTGATGGTGAACACCACGCCCTCACCCCTAGTGATAGTGAACACCACGCCCTCACCCCAACAATGATCACAATCACACCCCCCACCACTCCCGGCCAACCATCAACAAGACCATAGGGACCTGCTGTATCATGAAGCAGCAGATGGCCATTTAGCCCAAGCAAAACCGTTATCTGCTTATACCTAAATTCCCTCATATCAGTATATCTCACACTCCGGCTTGCCTACCTCTAATATTTTACCAGATATTCCGTCCCGTAACTCAACAGTTCCTTCGACATTAATATTTACCCAGTTATTTTCTAAATTTATTTACCCAGTTATTTTCTAAATTTATTTACCCAGTTATTTTCTAAATTTATTTACCCAGTTATTTTCTAAATTTATTTACCCAGTTATTTTCTAAATTTATTTACCCAGTTATTTTCTAAATTTATTTACCCAGTTATTTTCTAAATTTATTTACCCAGTTATTTTCTAAATTTATTTACCCAGTTATTTTCTACATTTATTTACCCAGTTATTTTCTAAATTTATTTACCCAGTTATTTTCTAAATTTATTTACCCAGTTATTTTCTAAATTTATTTACCCAGTTATTTTCTAAATCTAAACTAATGCATTTTGGGTCCAAGTTTCATAGTTAATTTTGTGTTACTATATTTTTACACTTTATTACAATCCCCTTTTAGTGCTCTTTAATTTATTTTGTTAACCACAATATATATGGGTAGTAACATTTTATTCACTTGGGTCCATGGCGCCCAAGCTACCGTTTCCCGCTCTGAGGGTTCGAGACTCTATTGGCCCGAGTGAATGAAATTTCATTCATTTCTTTAATTCAGGAAAGTCTCCCCTTTTTCTTAGTCAATATGAAGAATGTAAATTATATTTTCTTTATTTCACTTGATCTATATAAATAAAAATGGAAATGTTCGTTTGTTCAAAATCGCTAATCTCCGAAAGTTCTTCACCGATTGCTTTGAAATTTTCACACAACGTTCCATTCACATTCGAGCGGGTTTTTATATACCTACTATATAGATGTCACGTCTGTGACGGGAAAAAACATGTTTTTTTAACAAAAAAACTGTTTTTCTTGTGAGGGAAATCTTCGAAACTTCTTTACCGATTGCTTTGAAATTTTGACACAACGTTGCATTCGAATAGGCCCGGGTTTTTGTAAACCTACTATATACATGCCTCACCTGTGACAGGAAAAAAAACATGCTTTTTTGAAAACAACGGTATCTTTTGGACGTAAGAGCAACACTTGCTGTAATCTCCGAAAATTCTTCATTGATTGCTTTGAAATGTTGACACGACTTTCCATTCGAATACGTGCGTGTTTTTATATACCTACTATATAGATGCCACAAATGTGACAGGTAAAAACATGTTGTTTTTTAAACAGCGCCATCTGTTGCACACGAGAGAGAGAGAGAGAGAAAGGTCTATCACAAGATTAGTCTTTCTTGTGAACATATGTTGTTGAATATGACCGAAAGGGTAAGATTAATAATTCTAACACGAATCTTCTCAATATTTTGTTCGTTCTTCTTCACTGTCGAGGGAAATTGATAAAATAACTCTCCCAAATTCATTC
The DNA here is from genome assembly GCF_040958095.1 of Procambarus clarkii. Taxonomy (NCBI): domain Eukaryota; kingdom Metazoa; phylum Arthropoda; class Malacostraca; order Decapoda; family Cambaridae; genus Procambarus; species Procambarus clarkii. Next base: position 8,987,048 of record NC_091224.1, on the reverse strand, counting down.
TCTTTATTCCTAGTCTGACGCCTAAACGCGTTTCGTAATTCCTTATTACATTTTCAAAGACTTAATTTACTCACAAAATACATTCACACGTATACTCGTTTTTGCGTGAGATGATATGGCACGAACGTTTTGAGTGAGGTAAAACATAAGACAGAACACGAAACAATGGGATGAGAACATGAGAATGGAAGTAACTGCAGAAGTCCTATTGGCCCATACTTCCTCTTGCTGCTTCCATATTGGTACGAGGTCTTGATGTGGTTAGAATATAGTTGTGCATTAATTGGCTGTTGATTGCTGGTGCTGACTTTTTGATGTGTAGTGCCTCGCTGATGTCGAATCTCCTGCTATCGCTGTATTTATCGATGGTTTCTGTGTTGCTTGTTAAGATTTCTCTGGTGATGGTCTGGTTGTGAGAAGAGATTATATGTTCCTTTAAGGAGCACTGTTGTTTGTGCATAGTTAATCGCCTAAAAGGAGATATTGCTGTCTTGCCTATATACTGAGTTCTTTGGGGCTTAATTAAGTCTCCAAGCGGGCATGTGAAGGCATAGACGACGTTGGTTTCCTTCAGGGCGTTCTATTTGGTGCCTGGGGAGTTTTTCATGAGGAGGATGGCTGTTTTTTTGTTTTTGTACTAGATTGTCAATTATATTTCCTGATTTTTGTCTGTAGGGATAACGTTTCTATCAATAATGTCTTTCAGGACCCTTTCCTCCGTTTTATGAGCCGTCGAAAAGAAGTTGCTGTAAAACAGTCTAACAGGGGTATAAGTGTTGTGTTAGTTGACTCTTCAGAGGTTGAATGACATTTCACCTTTCTTTTGATGACGTCTTCAAACCGTTAGAGAAGCCATTGTTGATTAGGACCTGCCTTACCCTACAGAGTTCTTCAACGACTTGCTTCCATTCTGAGCTGTGGCTGAGAGCCCGGTTGATGTAAGCACTGACAACACTCCTCTTGTACCTGTCTGGGCAGTCAATATTGGCATTGAGGCACATTTCTATGTTTGTTTCCTTAGTGTAGACTGCAGTGTGGAAGACTCCGTTCCTTTCCGTGACTGTTACATCTAGAAAAGGCAGTTTCCCATCATTCTCCATCTTTTACGTAAAACTAAACACAGATTTCTGTTCGAATGCCTCCTTCAGCGGCTACAGACGTCTGACATCAGGTACCTGCATAAAATTGTCGTCAACATACGTGCAGTATATGGCGGGTTTCAAGCCCATGTCAACTAAGACCCTCTGCTCGATAGTACCCATGTAGAAGTTCGCAAACAGGACACCTAGGGGAGAACCCATGGCGACCCCATCTACGTGCATCTGCCCATCCGGGCTCAAGAACTATGCCTCTTTAGTGCAGGCTTGGAGCAGCTTCCTCAGTATGTGTACCAACGTACCTGTGGATGAAACAATCGGGATGATAGCGGATATAGTGTATCGTGATCCGGCTTGCACTCCTCTTGACCTACCAGAAAACATACTGAGCAAGCTGCTCCAAGCCTGATGTATTTTATGTCTAAATTTAGTCTTTGATAATATATATATATATATATATATATATATATATATATATATATATATATATATATATATATATATATATATATACATATACATATAAGAACAAGCTTGAATGATCCCCTAGCCAATATGGAACTGAAAACTCCACACCCCAAAAGGATTCGAACCCAGACAGCTAGGATCACGTTGCACCTTGGTGTACCTAGTAAATTAAACACAAGACTACATTACAATACAAAAATCTTAGTAGTCGTGAGATTAATTATCCAAGATCCGACAGCGCTCGGTGGTAGTTCACCAAGGAGTATTGAAAGTTAGTAAATAGTGTCGGTTTTTTCTAACAAAATCATGGGGGTCCACCACCACAACCATGGTGTCCACCACCACAACCATGGTGTCCACCACCACAACCATGGTGTCCACCACCACAACCATGGTGTCCACCACCACAACCATGGTGTCCACCACCACAACCAAGGTGGCCACCACCACAACCATGGTGGCCACCAACCACAACCATGGTGCCCACCACTACAAACATTGTGTCCACCATCACAACCATGGTGGCCACCATCATAACCATGGTGGCCACCAACACAACCATGGTGGCCACCACCACAACCATGGTGTCCACCACCACAACCATGGTGTCCACCACCACAACCATGGTGGCCACCACTACAACCATGGTGACCACCACCACTACCATGGTGGCCATCACCACAACCATGGTGGCCACCACCACAACCATGGTGGCGATCACCACAACCATGGTGGCCATCACCACATCCTTGGTGTCCAACACCACAACCATGGTGTCCACCACCACAATCATGGTGTCCGCCACCACAACCATGGTGGCCACCATCACAACCATGGTGGCCATCACCACAACCATGGTGTCCACCACAACAACCATGGTGGCCACCACCACAACCATGGTAGCCATCACCACAAGCATGGTGGCCATCACCACAACCATGGTGGCCACCACCACAGCCATGGTGGCCATCACCACATCCATGGTGTCCACCACTACAACCATGGTGTCCACCACCATAACCTTGGTGTCCGCCACCACAACCATGGTGTCCACCACCACAACCATAACGTCCGCCACAACAACCATGGTGGCCACCACCACAACCATAGTGTCCGCCACCACAACCATGGTGGCCACCTCCACAACCATGGTGGCCATCACCACAACCATGGTGTCCACCACAACAACCATAGAGTCCACCACAACAACCATAGAGTCCACCACAACAACTATGAGGTCCACCACCACAACCATGGTGGCCACTACCACAACTATGGTGTCCACGACCACAACCATGGTGTCCGCCACCAACACCATGGTGGCCACCACCACAACCATGGTGGCCACCACCACAACCATGGTGTCCGCCACCACAACCATGGTGTCCACCACAACAATGCTGGGCACCACCACAACCATGGTGGTCACCACCACAACCATGGTGGCCATCACCACAACCATGGTGGCCATCACCACATCCATGGTGTCCACCACCACAACCATGGTGTCCACCACCACAACCATGGTGTCCGCCACCACAACCATGGTGGCCATCACCACAAGCATGGTGGCCATCACCACAACCATGGTGGCCACCACCACAACCATTGTGTCCGCCACCACAACCATGGTGTCCACCACCACAACCATAGTGTCCGCCACCACAACCATGGTGGCCACCACCACAACCATGGTGGCCATCACCAAAACCATGGTGGCCATCACCACAACCATGGTGTCCACCACAACAACCATGGTGGCTACCACCACAACCATGGTGTCTGCCACCACAACCATTGTGGCCACCACCACAACCATGGTGTCCACCACCACAAGCATGGTGGCCATCACCACAACCATGGTGGCCACCACCACAACCATGGTGGCCATCACCACATCCATGGTGTCCACCACTACAACCATGGTGTCCACCACCACAACCATGGTGTCCGCCACCACAACCATGGTGTCCACCACCACAACCATGGCGTCCGCTACAACAACCATGGTGGCCACCACCACAAGTATGGTGTCCGCCACAACAACCATGGTGGCCACCACCATAACCATGGTGGCCATCACCACAACCATGGTGTCCACCACAACAACCATAGAGTCCACCACAACAACCATGAGGTCCACCACCACAACCATGGTGTCCGCCACCACAACCATGGTGGCCACCACCACAACCATGGTGGCTATCACCACAACCATGGTGTCCACCACCACAACCATGGTGTCCACCACCACAACCATGGCGTCCGCCACAACAACCATGGTGGCCACCACCACAACCATGGTGTCCGCCACCACAACCATGGTGTCCACCACCACAACCATGGCGTCCGCCAAAACAACCATGGTGGCCACCACCACAACCATGGTGTCCGCCACCACAACCATGGTGGCCACCACCACAACCATTGTGGCCATCACCACAACCATAGTGTCCACCACAACAACCTTAGAGTCCACCACAACAACCATAGAGTTCACCACAACAACCATGAGGTCCACCACCACAACCATGGTGGTCACCACCACAACCATGGTGGCCACCACCACAACCATGGTAGCCATCACCACAACCTTGGTGGCCATCACCACAACCTTGGTGGCCATCACCACAACCATGGTGGCCATCACCACAACCATGGTGGCCACCACCACAACCATGGTGGCCACCACCACAACCATGGTGGCCATCACCACAACCTTGGTGGCCATCACCACAACCATGGTGGCCACCACCACAACCATTGTGTCCGCCACCACAACCATGGTGTCCACCACCACAACCATGGCGTCCGCCACAACAACCATGGTGGCCACCACCACAACCATGGTAGCCATCACCACAACCATGGTGTCCACCACAACAACCATAGTGTCCACCACAACAACCATAGAGTCCACCACAACAACCATGAGGTCCACCACCACAACCATGGTGTCCACCACCACAACCATGGTGGCCACCACCACAACAATGGTGGCCACCACCACAACCATGGTGGCCATCACCACAACCATGGTGGCCATCACCACATCCATGGTGTCCACCACCACAACCATGGTGTCCACCACCACAACCATGGTGTCCGCCACCACAACCATGGTGGCCATCACCACAACCATGGTGGCCATCACCACAACCATGGTGGCCACCACCACAACCATTGTGTCCGCCACCACAACCATGGTGTCCGCCACCACAACCATGGTGTCCGCCACCACAACCATGGTGTGCGCCACCACAACCATGGTGGCCACCACCACAACCATGGTGGCCATCACCACAACCATGGTGTCCACCACAACAACCATAGAGTCCACCACAACAATCATGAGGTCCACCACCACAACCATGGTGGCCACCACAACAACCATTGAGTCCACCACAATAACCATGAGGTCCACCACCACAACCATGGTGTCCACCAAAACAACCATGGTGTCCACCACAACAACCATAGAGTCCACCACAACAACCATAGAGTCCACCACAATAACCATGAGGTCCACCACCACAACCATGGTGTCCACCAAAACAACCATGGTGGCCACCACCACAACCATGGTGACCACCACCACAACCATGGTGGCCACCACCACAACCATGGTGGCCTTCACCACAACCATGGTGTCCACCACCACAACCATGGTGGCCAGCACCACAACCATGGTGGCCACCACCACAACCATGGTGTCCACCACCACAACCATGGTGGCCACCACCACAACCATGGTGTCTGTTACGTACTCCTAGCAGAATACGTATATAAATTTACAATAAATTTTATTTTATTTTATCATTGCATGTATATGTACACACATTGTGTTTTGGGTAAATTGTCGTATGGTGTGGCAGCGTCAGTGGACAAGAGCGCAGTTGCCTTTGCACACGTCTATTACCTGATTGATACGGGAAAGCTGGACCTGTTCAGTTTGAGAGTTCCAGATGTCACTTTTATTTAGTTAGGAAATTGTTTAATTCCTGCAATTAAACAGGTGGCATTGTACTTATATATTTTGTAAGTAACTATTATCTGTAAATTGCATTCTTGTGTGTTTTGAGAACAAGTGGTTGTTCAATTAGTTTTAAATATTAAAAAGTCCTTAGTTTCCATCCCTCATCCTGGGATGAGGCAGACGGGAGGTGAGAATGTGGGTAGCGCCAGAGCGAGAGTCAGTAGCTTCGGGGAACCAGGAGGAGTAACATGTGGGAGATAAGTCTGTTATTTCTTGTTGTGCTATAGTTTACTATTATATATTACGTGCAATGACAATACTTTCATTTATTGTATAAGTTAACTTAACCATCTGTGTTTTGATATTATACTGTCTTGAATATATATCTATATAATATTTTGTATCTATTCTTCAGTCCTAAGGAAGAGTTTTATTTATGTGCTCATTACTTATCAAGGGGTTATACTGGTGACGCGCTTTAGAGAGCAGCAGTGATATCCCTAGACGTAATTAAAGCTTGGCTGCTGTAGGGTCACGAGCCGTAACGAACGATAGGTAACAAAGAGTTATGGGGGCCTGTGCCGGGAAATATTGTTCCCACTTAACCTTAATTATGCTAATCTAACCTTGCCTTCCTAGGTACCATTGTGTCAAGTGTCTGTGTGTTTCTTAAGAACTATTCCATGTGCCAAGCAAGCATTCCTGTGTGTCAAGTAACAACGTTTCACGATTTTGAGGTAAGTCATCCTATATATTTTGTTTGTGCAGTGAGGCCAAGCGAATTTTCAGTGTGGTGACAATTTTACAGTGAAGTGTAGTGCAGTGCCATTGTTTTAATTATTGTTGTGAATCAAGTGCCAAGTGTTAGTAACGATGGAGGAGAAAGTTGCAGCGTTGGTGGCTCACCCAGACTTTGAAAGGATTCAGAGCCTTAAAAAGACTGAGTTAATACAAATGGCAAATCAGTTGGATTTGACCGCCAACAATAGAATGGTTAAAGCCCAAATATTGAAAGTCATTGTGACGCATTTTGTTGAGAATGGAGAGTTAGATGAAGAAATTCTAGAAGAGTTAAAAGAGGAGTCGAGTGATCAGATGACGTTAAAGCGTCTTGAGTTAGAAGCTCGCCAATTAGAGCTTGAAGCTCAAAAAGAACAGAGAATATTAGAGGCTGAAGCTCGTCAAAGAGAATTTGAAGCTCAAACGGAACAGAAACAATTAGAGCTTGAAGCTCAAAAAGAACAGAGAATATTAGAACTTGAAGCTCAGCAGAGGGAGCTTGAGACTAGACGTTTAGAAATTGAGGCACAGTTGCAAATAGAAGCCACAAAAAAGCAACAAGCCGAGGAACAAACTAGGCAATTAGAGATTCAACAACAAATGGCTGACACTAACTTCAGGCTTGAAACACAGCGTATGGCAGCTGGGCATGGAAATAGTAGTAATGTTTCAATAAATAGTGATAATAATCCCATCAGGACGCATAAGTATATAGAGTTACCAAAGTTCAATGAGGAGGATCCTGAGGTTTTCTTTGCACATTTTTATAAAATTGCCATCAGTATGAACTGGCCAAGGGATCAGTGGGTAGCCATTATGCAGTCTCAATTTAAGGGGCGTAGTCAGGAGGTTTTCACATCCCTACCTGACGCTCATAGTTTTGATTATGAATTTGTAAAGAAAAGCATCTTAAATGCCTACCAGTTAAATCCAGAGGCACACAGGCAAAAGTTTAGAAATCTAAGGAGGATAAGGGATCAGACAATAGCAGATTTTACTCGTCAGAAGACGAATTTTTGTAACAGATGGTTAAAGTCACTTTCAGTCACTGATTTTGATGCTTTAAAGAATCTTCTTATAATGGAAGAAGTATTGTCATGTCTCCCAGACCAGTTGTCTACTTTTATGGCAGAACAAAAGAATGTAACAGACATTTATGAGCTGTCAAAGCTCGCGGATGAGCATGAGTTGTTGACTAAGGCCCAGTTTACAGCCACTTCACCTAAGTCTAGTCGTAGAGTAAATTATAATGCTCACCGAACTCCTTATCAGAATCCATCCAGTCCTAGTACTCCAGCTACTCCCATGAGCTCTTCTCTTACAAAACCTAACCCTGCTACTTCATTGTCAGGAATGTCAAATAATAATAAGGTTATTTCTAAACCTACAGTTGGTTCTACCAGTGTGTCCACTGTAAGGTCTTGTTCCTATTGTAAGAGAAAAGGCCATGGAATTCATTCATGTTTTATATTGCACCCTGAGTTACGACCAACTGGTCTCATTTATTGCAGAGGTGTGCAAAATAAACTTACTAATAAACATGTAACTGTAAACCCCAATTGGGTGAAACAGTATTCACCATATATGTCTTCAGGTGAAGTTTTGTGTATTAATGGGAAGTGGAAGCCAGTAGTTATTCTTCGTGATACAGGTGCTTCCCAAACCATAATTTCATCCAGTATTCTTTCTGATGTTGAAAAGAAAGAGACAGGAAAGTTTGTTGTTCTTCAGAGTGTTGCAGGATGTAAAACTGTACCTCTAATAGACATTAATTTCAGATCCACCATTACACCACGTTTATGCACTGTGGGTGTTAGTACACAGTTGCCCATCCCAGGTGTGGATGTTATATTGGGTAATGATGTGGCCATAAATCATGTTGTGGGTGAGAATGATCCCCGTTTGTGTAAACAGCCAGTTGCAGACCATGTTTATTCTGCCTGTGCTGAAGTTAGTTCTATGAATGAACCTGTTGTAGAAGATGGTTTTGTCCATTCTACCTGTGCTGATGTCAGTACTATTATAAATCCAGTTGTCAGTTTTGATGTTGTTACTCAAGCATTTGTTCCAGTAACCAGTACCCCTTCAGTGGAGAAGTGGGATGTGGTTGTTCCAGATTCCTGTGTGGCCGATTTAGTTGTTGAGAGTAAGCCTGATACTATGACTCTGCTTTATTCCAATAAATTGGGAAAGGATGTCCATGTACCATTGTCTTGCCCGCTCACTACGAACATTGTGCCAGGAGTTGAGAGAAACTTAAAAGCCACGACTCTGTATTCCAGCCAAGTGAATGGCTTAGGACAAGATGTCGGGTTGGCAGAAGTATTCCCGCTCACTCCAAGTTTAGAATCAGTTGTCGAGAGTAAGTCCGTTGTGGAGGCCCCGCCTCACCCTAGTCAAGGTGATAAAATAGGGGAGGAGGTCAAACTACCTGTTACTTGCCCGCTCGTTTCAGATTCCCTTCATTTATGTGCTTTGAGTAGAACTGACCCTAAGATTTCAGAGAGAAGCAAGGAGACAGTCTGTACTGTAGATCCAGTTTTGGAGAGTGTGGGAAAGCAGCCAGAGGATCAGCTTCTGTTGAGTAGATGGAGACCCATTGAGCCTCCCTCTTCAGTTGTCTGTGAGGATGTGACCCAGCTTGGTAGTGATATTATTGATTGTGAGCAGACAGTACTCCAAGCAGCTCCAGAAGTCATGGGAGGAAATTTTGGTAAAATCATTAAGAGTGGTAAAGTAGCAATTGGATCTAAGTTGCGGAGTTGTGATTCTTATTCTATGTGGAGTAAGTATTTCTCATTATGTACATTGAGTCAGAGTGTGTGTAGGATGTTGAAATCTACTTTTATTCTGCAGGAGCCATTTTCTTGTGAAGTAATGGACTGTGGGACATCTTTGTCAAGCCTTGTGGTGGAGCAGAGAGAGTTTACTCAAGTAGGTTGTGCATCCAGTTCTGAGGAAGTGGTGAGTTATACTAGAGCAGTGTCTCTATATTCAGATCCAGTTAATTTTGATGCACGAGTGATAAAAGTGTATGTTCCACTTAAGTGTGGTGTTGACTTTCAGAGTCATATTGGAGTTGATTTTCAGAATCATATTGTGGGTGAAGGATTAAATCATACTGGGGAGCAGATGTTTGAGGCTCCAGGTGTGTATTTCAAGTTGGAGGATAAGGTTATCCTACTTAGAGTTAATCATTGTGAAGGGTTTCAGATTGTCCTTGGGTGTTTCCCAGGTAATCTGCTGTTCATCTTCAAGATGTTAAGACCCTTAAACCTCTTGGTTGATTGGTTGTCATCAGACGTAAATCACTTGGGAAGTGATGATGAGGGTTGTAAAGTTTTCGGCATGTTTTATTTAGTCTTTTGGAAGACTAGACGGTTGATGAAAGTGTGTGTTGTGTTCAAGTTCACCATCGGAGGGTGTGAACTTGTCTTGAGAGTTATGATTGAGATATGGTGCCTAGGCATATGCCTGTTTTCTTTCACTGATCGTTATGACAGAGTTATGAGGAAATTGATTTCTGTGTTCCTTATGGATCATCTGAGTCAGTTCGATCAGGTAGTCTTTGCACTTATCTTGGGTTGTATTTCTTGGTTTGAAGGTCAACGGTTTGCTAAGTCGGTGTCTTGTGTTTCGGAAGGTTCTATGGATGGGAAAGTCTTATGCATAATTGTGAGGTTTAATGCTAATTTCTCTAATTTTAGTATCCATTGGGCGAGAGTATGTGTTCCACAGAGGATCAAGAGTGATGAGCAGATGTCTGTGTCAGAGCATACCCAGCAGAAGTCCCAAATCTACTCAACATCCAGTTCAGCTCCAGAAAAAGGGAGAAATGGAAAATGGAGTCTGTTTTGGAAAACTTCACCATGTGAAAAAGGGATCACATGGAAATACGGAACTGATCTTGGAGAAATAGTAGAAACATATGAAAAGCAAAATTGCCATGATAACTGTGTGAATGCAGCTACCTTTATTGAAAATTCTATTCATGCTACTAATGATACTGTTGTAGATAGAAGTGTGAAATATGATCTGAAACAAAGTGAAATAAATGAGATAGTACCTTGGAGAGATAAATTTGCATACTCCAGTGACACATATGTAGAACATAGTCATAAGACTGAAATTTCTGAGTTTCCTGTAAGACTATATTTGGAGTGTTTTCATATTTGTCCAGAAATGTGTTCTTATTACTTATACATGTTTGGTGTAATTAATACCATAAATCTCAAGTGTCATACATTTTACTTTGAAAAAAATGCCATTGATCTTCAATCTATTGCATTTTTTTTTTCTTGGAGGTGGAAGTGTTACGTACTCCTAGCAGAATACGTATATAAATTTAAAATAAATTTTATTTTATTTTAGCATTGCATGTATATGTACACACATTGTGTTTTGGGTAAATTGTCGTATGGTGTGGCAGCGTCAGTGGACAAGAGCGCGGTTGCCTTTGCACACGTCTATTACCTGATTGATACGGGAAAGCTGGACCTGTTCAGTTTGAGAGTTCCAGATGTCACTTTTATTTAGTTAGGAAATTGTTTAATTCCCGCAATTAAACAGGTGGCATTGTACTTATATATTTTGTAAGTAACTATTATCTGTAAATTGCATTCTTGTGTGTTTTGAGAACAAGTGGTTGTTCAATTAGTTTTAAATATTAAAAAGTCCTTAGTTTCCATCCCTCATCCTGGGATGAGGCAGACGGGAGGTGAGAATGTGGGTAGCGCCAGAGCGAGAGTCAGTAGCTTCGGGGAACCAGGAGGAGTAACATGTGGGAGATAAGTCTGTTATTTCTTGTTGTGCTATAGTTTACTATTATATATTACGTGCAATGACAATACTTTCATTTATTGTATAAGTTAACTTAACCATCTGTGTTTTGATATTATACTGTCTTGAATATATATCTATATAATATTTTGTATCTATTCTTCAGTCCTAAGGAAGAGTTTTATTTATGTGCTCATTACTTATCAAGGGGTTATACTGGTGACGCGCTTTAGAGAGCAGCAGTGATATCCCTAGACGTAATTAAAGCTTGGCTGCTGTAGGGTCACGAGCCGTAGCGAACGATAGGTAACAGTGTCCACCACCACAACCATGGTGGCCACCACCACAACCATGGTGTCCACCACCACAACCATGGTGGCCACCACAACAACCATGAGGTCCACCACCACAACCATGGTGTCCACCACCACAACCATGGTGGCCAGCACCACAACCATGGTGTCCACCACCACAACCATGGTGGCCACCACCACAACCATGGTGTCCACCACCACAACCATGGTGGCCACCACAACAACCATGAGGTCCACCACCACAACCATGGTGTCCACCACCACAACCATGGTGGCCAGCACCACAACCATGGTGGCCACCACCACAACCATGGTGGCCATCACCACTCCCAGGAGTCACTGATAGGAAAGCCCTCCCCACCCAAGCAGGTCGTTCCATTAAGCTTTAATTTATCACACCTGTCCACGACACCACAGTCGTTCTCAAGCTCCGCCCTTCACATTCTTTACCGAGCCTGTACCCCACGCTACAGCTGTATTTTCCTGGTTACAGTGAGGCCCAGCACACCACTCTACGGCTTGCATCCTTGAATACAGTGTGTTTCAATTCCTTACGTTTCGAGTGAACATCCCTGCTTACAATAATTATCAGCAAAGAACAAAGCGACAGTATCGACTGTTGTTTCTTGGTTACAGCCAGTATCCGCTCCCTGTACTATGGGAGTACTTCCGTGATTACAATGAGTTTCAGCTACCAATATAGAAGTTGTACTCCCTTTTTACAATGAGTTCAAGCTCCCCACATTAGAGCAGTACTTCCCTGATAAGTGCCAGTCAGCGACAAGTACAACAACCTCGTGAATGCTTCTCACATCAAAAAACTGTCTTCAATTATATTAAATCGTTTATGTCGTGTTATCATAAAGTAATAAATATATCTGAACTCCGCTAGCAGAAGAACAGAAAGAGGACTTACCACGTTGTCGTCTCAATATCAACTCATTCAGCACTATATTAAGATAATTATCTCTGAGGAGTGATTATATTGACGGTATCTTGAAAAAGAATTGTTTTTCTTGTTTGTAATATTTTACACAAAATGACGAAAAAGATGTATTATTGAACTGAAGAAAAACTGTATAATATTTTCACTGATGATGATTATCCAGTTTGATATATATATATATATATATCTATATATATATATATATATAGATATATATATATATATATATATATATATATATATATATATATATATATATATATATATATATATATATATATGTCGTACCTAGCAGCCAGAACGCACTTCTCAGCCTACTATGCAAGGCCCGATTTACCTAATAAGCCAAGTTTTCATGAATTAATATATTTTATATAATTTTTTTCTTATGAAATGATAAAGCTACCAATTTCATTATGTATGAGGTCATTTTTTTTTATTGGAGTAAAAATTAACGTAGATATATGACCGAACCTAACCAACCCTACCTAACCTAACCTAACCTATCTTTATAGGTTAGGTTAGGTTAGGTAGCCGAAAAAGTTAGGTTAGGTTAGGTTAGGTAGGTTAGGTAGTCGAAAAACAATTAATTCATGAAAACTTGGCTTATTAGGCAAATCGGGCCTTGCATAGTAGGCTGAAAAGTGCGTTCTGGCTACTAGGTACGACATATATATATATATATATATATATATATATATATATATATATATATATATATATATATATATATATATATATATATATATATATATATGCACAGACTTGCCTATATAACTCGCAAGCTGAAGTTTATAACTTTTTAACACTCAACCCACCAGGAGACTCGAACCCTGGCCCACAGAGTGGCAGGTACACACTGTATCCATTGCACCATACTTCAAAGCCATAAAGAGAGGTAGGAATTCTGGGGTATTTAACCCACAGAACTCCATTCTCTCCCAGGCAATGAGATGATGAAGTGTTAAAAATGGTGGGTTGAGTGTTAAAAAGTTATAAACTTCAGCTTGCGAGTTATATAGGCAAGTCTGTGCATTGAGCATTTACACCGAGTTTTCCCACATAACAGGGCTCGATCAAAGAACACCAGAGGTCCTTCATCATCTCATTGCCTGGGAGAGAATGGAGTTCTGTGGGTTAAATACCCCAGAATTCCTACCTCTCTTTATGGCTTTGAAGTATGGTGCAATGGATACAGTGTGTACCTGCCACTCTGTGGGCCAGGGTTCGAGTCTCCTGGTGGGTTGAGTGTTAAAAAGTTATATATATATATATATATATATATATATATATATATATATATATATATATATATATATATATATATATATATATATATATATATATATATATCGGGGGTCAACGTATATTTAAATTCACTCTCACGGTCTGTAGAAGTCAACACCCTGTCAGCTAATATGAGGTGTAGTACACCACCACACCACTATATTTGGTCTACAACACCACCACAACACTCGCCCTGGTCTACTACACCACCACAACACTCTCCCTGGTCTACTACACCACCACAACACTCTCCCTGGTCTACTACACCACCACAACACTCTCCCTGGTCTACTACACCACCACAACACTCTCCCTGGTCTACTACACCACCACAACACTCTCCCTGGTCTACTACACCACCACAACACTCTCCCTGGTCTACTACACCACCACAACACTCTCCCTGGTCCACTACACCACCACAACACTCTCCCTAGTCTACAACACCCCCACAACACTCTCCCTGGTCTACTACACCCCCACAACACTCTCCATGGTCTACTACACCACCACAACATTCGCCCTAGTCTACAACACCACCACAACACACTCCCTGGTCTACTACACCCCCACAACACACTCCCTGGTCTACTACACCACCACAACACTCTCCCTGGTCTACTACACCACCACAACATTCGCCCTAGTCTACAACACCACCACAACACACTCCCTGGTCTACTACACCCCCACAACACACTCCCTGGTCTACTACACCACCACAACACTCTCCCTGGTCTACTACACCACCACAACACTCTCCCTGGTCTACTACACCACCACAACACTCTCCCTGGTCTACTACACCACCACAACACTCTCCCTAGTCTACAACACCCCCACAACACACTCCCTGGTCTACAACACCACCACAACACTCTCCCTAGTCTACTACACCACCACAACACTCTCCCTGGTCTACTACACCACCACAACACTCTCCCTGGTCTACTACACCACCACAACACTCTCCCTGGTCTACTACACCCCCACAACACTCTCCATGGTCTACTACACCACCACAACATTCGCCCTAGTCTACAACACCACCACAACACATTCCCTGGTCTACTACACCCCCACAACACACTCCCTGGTCTACTACACCACCACAACACTCTCCCTGGTCTACTACACAACCACAACACTCTCCATGGTCTACTACACCCCCACAACACACTCCCTGGTCTACTACACCACCACAACACTCTCCCTGGTCTACTACACCCCCACAACACACTCCCTGGTCTACTACACCACCACAACACTCTCCCTGGTCTACTACACCCCCACAACACACTCCCTGGTCTACTACACCACCACAACACTCTCCCTGGTCTACTACACCACCACAACACTCTCCCTGGTCTACTACACCACCACAACACTCTCCCTGGTCTACTACACCCCCACAACACACTCCCTGGTCTACTACACCACCACAACACTCTCCCTGGTCTACTACACCCCCACAACACACTCCCTGGTCTACTACACCACCACAACACTCTCCCTGGTCTACTACACCACCACAACACTCTCCCTGGTCTACTACACCCCCACAACACACTCCCTGGTCTACTACACCACCACAACACTCTCCCTGGTCTACTACACCCCCACAACACACTCCCTGGTCTACTACACCACCACAACACTCTCCCTGGTCTACTACACCACCACAACACTCTCCCTGGTCTACTACACCACCACAACACTCTCCCTGGTCTACTACACCCCCACAACACACTCCCTGGTCTACTACACCACCACAACACACTCCCTGGTCTACTACACCACCACAACACTCTCCCTGGTCTACTACACCACCACAACACTCTCCCTGGTCTACTACACCACCACAACACTCTCCCTGGTCTACTACACCCCCACAACACACTCCCTGGTCTACTACACCACCACAACACTCTCCCTGGTCTACTACACCACCACAACACACTCCCTGGTCTACTACACCACCACAACACTCTCCCTGGTCTACTACACCACCACAACACTCTCCCTGGTCTATCATGTCGTCGCTTTCACGGTACGTGAAAGAAAATAGTAGTACTATGATAAAGGAGAGGCAAATTGAAGGAGGCGACCCTTTGTGTGGTGGAGGGCGGCGGCTCCTTGTGTGGTGGAGGGTGGCGGCCCCTTGTGTGGTGGAGGGTGGCGGCCCCTTGTGTGGTGGAGGGTGGCGGCCCCTTGTGTGGTGGAGGGTGGCGGCCCCTTGTGTGGTGGAGGGTGGCGGCCCCTTGTGTGGTGGAGGGTGGCGGCCCCTTGTGTGGTGGAGGGTGGCGGCCCCTTGTGTGGTGGAGGGTGGCGGCCCCTTGTGTGGTGGAGGGTGGCGGCCCCTTGTGTGGTGGAGGGTGGCGGCCCCTTGTGTGGTGGAGGGTGGCGGCTCCTTGTGTGGTGGAGGGTAGCAGCCCCTTGTGTGGTGGAGGGTAGCGGCCCCTTGTGTGGTGGAGGGTGGCGGCTCCTTGTGTGGTGGAGGGTGGCGGCTCCTTGTGTGGTGGAGGGTGGCGGCTCCTTGTGTGGTGGAGGGTGGCGGCCCCTTGTGTGGTGGAGGGTGGCGGCCCCTTGTGTGGTGGAGGGTGGCGGCTCCTTGTGTGGTGGAGGGTGGCGGCTCCTTGTGTGGTGGAGGGTGGCGGCCCCTTGTGTGGTGGAGGGTGGCGGCCCCTTGTGTGGTGGAGGGCGGCGGCTCCTTATGTGGTGGAGAGTGGCGGCTCCTTGTGTGGTGGAGGGTGGCGGCCCCTTGTGTGGTGGAGGGTGGCGGCCCCTTGTGTGGTGGAGGGTGGCGGCTCCTTGTGTGGTGGAGGGTGGCGGCTCCTTGTGTGGTGGAGGGTGGCGGCCCCTTGTGTGGTGGAGGGTGGCGGCCCCTTGTGTGGTGGAGGGTGGCGGCTCCTTGTGTGGTGGAGAGTGGCGGCTCCTTGTGTGGTGGAGGGTGGCGGCTCCTTGTGTGGTGGAGGGTGGCGGCTCCTTGTGTGGTGGAGGGTGGCGGCTCCTTGTGTGGTGGAGGGTGGCGGCCCCTTGTGTGGTGGAGGGTGGCGGCCCCTTGTGTGGTGGAGGGTGGCGGCTCCTTGTGTGGTGGAGGGTGGCGACCCTTTGTGTGGTGGAGGGTGGCGGCTCCTTGTGTGGTGGAGGGTGGCGGCTCCTTGTGTGGTGGAGGGTGGCGACCCTTTGTGTGGTGGAGGGTGGCGGCTCCTTGTGTGGTGGAGGGTGGCGGCTCCCTGTGTGGTGGAGGGTGGCGGCCCCTTGTGTGGTGGAGGGTGGCGGCTCCTTGTGTGGTGGAGGGTGGCGGCCCCTTGTGTGGTGGAGGGTGGCGGCTCCTTGTGTGGTGGAGGGTGGCGGCTCCTTGTGTGGTGGAGGGTGGCGGCCCCTTGTGTGGTGGAGGGTGGCGGCTCCTTGTGTGGTGGAGGGTGGCGGCTCCTTGTGTGGTGGAGGGTGGCGGCTCCTTGTGTGGTGGAGGGTGGCGGCTCCTTGTGTGGTGGAGGGTGGCGGCCCCTTGTGTGGTGGAGGGTGGCGGCTCCTTGTGTGGTGGAGGGTGGCGGCTCCTTGTGTGGTGGAGGGTGGCGGCTCCTTGTGTGGTGGAGGGTGGCGGCCCCTTGTGTGGTGGAGGGTGGCGGCTTCTGTGTTGAGTGTGCTTGTAAGTGATGGTTGGTCTTTAATGTGATGGTTGGTCTTGAATGTGATGGTTGGTCTTGAATGTGATGGTTGGTCTTGAATGTGATGGTTGGTCGTGAATGTGATGGTTGGTCTTGAATGTGATGGTTGGTCTTGAATGTGATGGTTGGTCTTGAATGTAATGGTTGGTCTTGAATGTGATGGTTGGTCTTAAATGTGATGGTTGGTCTTGAATGTGATGGTTGGTCTTCAATGTGATGGTTGGTCTTAAATGTGATGGTTGGTCTTCAATGTGATGGTTGGTCTTGAATGTGATGGTTGGTCTTGAATGTGATGGTTGGTCTTGAATGTGATGGTTGGTCTTGAATGTGATGGTTGGTCTTGAATGTGATGGTTGGTCTTGAATGTGATGGTTGGTCTTAAATGTGATGGTTGGTCTTGAATGTGATGGTTGGTCTTGAAGGTAAATATTGCGCCTGGAACCTCTTGTACCTCGCTATGTCCTCCTGCTGTCTGAGGCCTCTCTTCGGTAGTTCTCTAATTTCGGTACAATGACTGTTGAGTCTTTTGTCTGCGGGGTGTCTCGATGTCCTCTGCTTCCTCACTGGGTTCCTCTCTGTCACCGACAAGTTTCCGTCTCGTTCTGCAGGACAGTTTCCCCGTCAGTTCTCTCTGACGGAAGGGGGGGTCCTGATAGCTGAGTGAACAGCGCTTGGGATCCGTAGTGCTAAGGTTCCGTATTCGATCCCCGGTAGAGGCGGAAAAAAATAGGCATAGTTTCTTTCACCCCTGATGCCTCTTTTCACTTAGCAGTGAATGGGAACCTGTAAGTAAGACTGCTGCTACGGGCTGCTTCCTGGGTGTGTGTACCAAAAAGGCGTGGTCGAGGACCGCCCTGGAAACACAAACCGAAACTGTCTCTATTTTCCGCTTGTTACAACTAGTAATAAAGTTGTTACATCTTGGCTTAACATGTTTATGACGTATTAGAACGTTGTTACAACTTGTTATATTGGTTGTTATAATTGGTTAGGAGGTGTTAAAACTTGTTCGAACGTTGAACCAACGTCGTAGTTTCGGTGTGTGTTTGGCGGGCGGGCCGCGGGGACGCTAAGCCTCGAAATTATCTCAAGATAACCTCCACATAGATCTTCAGTTCATGCAACCTATCCTGTAGGCCTATTGTACCTGTCGTGGGTGCGGCTGGCGGGTTCGCTGGGTGTAGGTACACGAAGGATAGTGATAAAGAGAGAGAGGGAGAGCAATATTTGGACTAGGGTTAAGTCCTATGGGGTATAGGACCTATTCTCTGCTGTGCACATTTACATTCAATATCTATGTCTCTGGCCAGGCTTGTTACTATGTCGTTTAGTGCTTGTGGCCTCTTTGGAAGCGCTGAAGTGCCCGATACAACGATACTTCCTTACCGAGCAGCCTCTCCTTCCTCCTCAATTGCCTCTGGGACCTGCTCGGTCGACGACCCATCCATATATTCGCTCAATTATCCATCATTCAATTCATCTATATATCATATCCATAGTCAATTTAACTCTCAGTGTCTCTCACTGTCTGTTTTTTTTTTTTGTTTCTGGCCCTGTCTATCTCTCTATCTGTCTATCGTCTGTCTATCAATTTGCTTGTGGACAGTGCCACAAATCGTCGTGAAGGTCTGAATGTGTCCCTGGCACGCGGTTTTCTTTTGAATTCTGACGACCCCGACCAGCCTATGTTCATCCCGTGCCGCAGACCTTTCCCCCTGCATATTTGGGTGAGGCTAGCTAGTCTCAACCGTGTGATCTCCAACTTTGAACAGACAGACAGACATTCTCTCTTATAGTTGATAAACTTTTTTTTTTATATAAAAGAACTCTTAACAGTCGTGGTTACTATTAATAGAGTTGCCTTCAGTGTCCAACTGCTGAATTTGTATAGCCTGGTTCCCAGCTATGCTATAAAATTACTTTAGTTGTCCACAATTAAAACTGATCACATTGACGGAAACTGTCACTTTTTGTCAGGGGAAGTGAAAACCTCAGGGTCCTGGGTGATGAACAGCCAACTCACCTCAGAGGAGGAAGATTAGACTATGCTCTCCTGCTGAATGCACAGGACACGGAGGCCAGTACACACATTGTACACAGTCTATGTAGTGATCATTGGGCACTGATTACCACCATCGACATGAGCAAGAGCAGGAAAGAGACGAATGAAAGAAAAAGGTTATCACTGGAACCAGATATGAGGCCGCACTTCATAAACAGGATGAGTGACTGGTTCACGGAATACCAAATCCCAGAAAACATTGATACATTTGTTGATGACCTTAATAACCAAACTGAGCACTGTCTCAGAGTTCCGCGCCGTACGACTGGGCGAAGTAACCCTCAGAAGAAGAAAATAAAATGGTATGAGGACGACTACATAAAGATGCTCACTGCAAATGTTAGGAGCATGAGTAGAGAGTACCGAATGTATCCCACTGAAAGCAACCAAGAACTGTTTAAAACTGTGAGTCAAGTAACTAGGGAAGAGAAGATTAGAAAGCGGGAAAGACAATGGCTTGAATTCACTAGCTCCATTGGAAGAGAAACATCTGAAAGACATGTGTGACCAAAAATTCAGATAGCTAAAGGGGGGCAGAACCCGGCCTGTGGCTCACAAAGACGCACGGGTAAGGCTGAAGAACTAATTCACAAGTGGAGTGATGCAGCATCCTCCTCCTCTCTCCCGGCAGATTAAAGCAAGGAACAGCTCCTCCGACATAATGACAGAATGATTAGGATAACAAGAACACAATCTAGTGATGACGAGTATGGGCAACCAATCACAGCCCAGGAAGTAAAGGGGACTATGAAAAAGGGTAAAAGTACAGCACCTGGTGAAGATGGCGTCACCTACGACATAGTGCACTGTGTGAAGTGTCTGGGAATCCACTACTCCACCTGTTTAACAAATCATTCCTAAGTGGAGCGTTGCTCACACAATGGAAACACGCAATTATTGTCCCCAATACCGAAACCCAATGACCCTGGCAATTACAGACCAATCAGTCTCATGTCATGCACTTGCAAGATGGTTGAAAGGATCATCCTAAATTGACTATTGCACAGAATAGGCAGGTTAGGGGAGGGGGTCAATTGATTTGTTAAAGGACGGAGCACAGTAAATTGAATAATTAATTATCTGGCTAATGACACAGGTAAGTACTTTGTATTTGTTGACATGAAAGGAGCCTTCGACAAAGCACAGGGGATTACGATCCTGGAATTTCCATGCATTGGTGTGAAGGGGGAGACTCGTGAATTGGATTGAAGACTACTTCACAGGGAGGAAAGCCAAGGGTTGCTTCAATGGAGCAGTCTCAAGAACAATGAATATGAAATTCGGTACCCCCCAAGGAGGAGTCTTAAGCCCCACACTATTCAATGTACTTATGAACGCCATTGCAGATATTGATTTCCCAGAAGGAGCACAACAAGTGCGATATGCAGATGATGTCCTAATACAAGCTCCCACCTTGGGAAAAAATTAAACGGTCCATTGAACTCCTCGGAAGGAAATGTTTTGAGCTCGGTTTCACTCCACAAACAAGACAAAAGCATACTCTAATCTCAAGAGGGGAGAAAATGAAGAACTACAAATTATTAGTGTATCACTTGAATGGGTTGACCACTATCGGTACCGTGGCGTCACTGTCGGCTCTAACAAAGGGAAGAAAGAGCTCAATCAACTCATAAGAGCATGTAAAAGTCGACTTAGGGCACTGAAAGCTATGACCTAGAATGGACATGGAACCTCTATTCCCGTGCTTAAAATGATGTACACAGTCTATGTGCACTCCGTCATAGACTATTCCGCACCAGTTTTGTGCACCTACTCCCAAAGCAATATGAAAAGGCTTGAAAGCTTTCAAAATGAAGCCATGACAATCATTCTTGGAGTTCCAAGAACTGTCAAAACGTCTAATCTACGAGAGGAGTTGTCCCTCTCCCGTGTTAAAAGCAGAATTTAGGAACTGAATGCTAAGCTTGCAATTGGGATAGCCAGAGATCCCCATTACAATGATATTGCTAAGAAAAAACTGAGCTGTGTTACTTACAGGTGGAAACATGAGAAGCAAAATCATCACAGATCAGTCTGCTACCTCGAAGAACCTAATCTGCCTGAGCAAGCCCGTGAGCTCCTGCATGTAGAGAGGTTACCTCCCTGGGAGGATGACTCATGCAGGATTATCATCAATGAAATGGCAACGAAAAAATCTAACATGATACCACAAGAAATGAGGCACAAGTATCTCGAGGAAATTTATAAAGAAGCTGGACATGAACTAGATCAAATCCACACTGACGGGTCATCTAATCCTGTTAATGGCAGGGCTGGTGCAGCATACACGGTAATTAATTTAAGGATATTGCTTTCCAATGCAGAAATGAAGAAAAAGCGCGCATTGAGAACTATGCCTCTTCAACGCAAGCAGAGCTAACAGCCATTGTTATGGCGTTAAGGTTTCTTGAACGAAAAACTAATGGTGCAGTGATTTGCACTGATTCAAAAACAGCACTGCAAAGCCTAAGTAAAAATCGGGCAGAAAACCTAGCAATAGTCGCTGAAATTAAGAGAGGTGTGAGAGTACTTACCAATCAGGGAAGAGTCATCCAGTTTCTGTGGATCCCCTCCCATGTTGGAATATGTGGGAATGAACGAGCAGATGTGCTGGATGCTGAAGGCGCTGAAGGAGACCATATTGAATACTTCATACCCAAGACTTCTATAAATTAGAGGTATTGTCAGGCAACGTCACCGTGACAAGGTAACTGAGGAAAGAACAATAGAAGCACAAACCAGTGATCTGTACGATGGTACAAGATAGTTGCAGTTGGCAATCCCAATCATTACGGGCGAAGAGGGGGAGGATGAGGGAGAGAATCAGTAGTAGCGAGAATCCGTCTGGGATACAAATATCCATGGAGATTCGTCATGGAAACAACAGTTGATCAGCGAAGTTGCAGAATGTGAGAGTGACGGACACCGCCTTGACCACTATCTACGTGAATGTGAACACCTGAGAGACATTAGAAATGTGTAGAATAATAAACCCAACATTGTTTGACTTAGGAAAACACTGTTTGTCAAATATTAATACTGTTCTTAAAAGATTCCCCCATTTTGCACCCTCAAGATAACGTAAGTTTTTGAGGGTTGACAGATGTTAATCTTCTTGTTTGAAGATTCACTTGAGACAGTTAAGCAAGTCCCAGCTGTGTCTTGTTACAAGTGACATGATGAACAACCCAGCGGGTTTTCTTCCTATTGGGGAGTGTTGTACATGCTGCTATGGTGGTATATCCACTCACAAGATGAGTGGCACTGCCAAATAAACTCGTCTTTCTATGACCACTTTAATATATATTTGGCTATATCAATACACGAAAAACATGGTCACAATAATAATGACACTGACACATAAGTATTTCATAGTTCACATATTGAAAATGTCACATAACTTTCTCTTTCAAACAGGAATGAAAATTATTGCAGCTTAATATAAACTTGAAATCATTGCTACTCAACAAATCGTCTCTCATTGGAAATAATCACTATTCACTCGCCGCGCCTTTCGACACTTTCGTTCCTTATTTCATAATTCAGTGTTCAGCAAAACACGTACGTATAATGAACAAATTTGCAGCTCCTATACACCAAACAAAAAAATTTACTACGCTAGCAGAATTTTACGTCTAACATTCGGTTTAACATTTTTACGTCTAACATTCGGTTTAACATTTTTACGTCTAACATTCGTCTTCAACTATTGCTGTAAATAGCTGCTTAGGCTCTTACTCACATTTTACCTCATTACCCCGCCTTGTGGGATATTACTGGAGCGGACTTCACAAGCTGAACACAACCAGATCAATAATATTTCACCAGAACTATTGTGATTCCACCAAAACTTAATTTAATACAACTCTCACACTATGCTCTCTGTCTGATAGATATTTGAAACAGGTCTCACTGACAATGGTCCACTGGAGCTTAGGTGAATTTCCTCTGCCAGTCAATCTCTTTTTTTGATTGGGCGAGGTGCTTGCCTCCTCGTTCCTCTGTGACCTGTCGACGTCTTTGGCTTCTCCCCAGAAACAGCTACCTGCTGACGAAGGGCAATTAGTCTGAGGTCGCTAATAACATGTCACTTGCACCCGCTTGACCTAGCTAACGGGCGCCACCTCTCTCGTGGTCCCTTATATCGTAACGTTTACCACTAATGTCACTTTTTACACGAACTGGTGTTGTCTTCATGCACCGACTGGCCAGGACTTCAACCACTGGTGCCCAACTACTGCTGCTGCTGCTTCTATCTATCTATCTATCTATCTATCTATCTATCTATCTATCTATCTCTCTCTCTCTCTCTCTCTCTCTCTCTCTCTCTCTCTCTCTCTCTCTCTCTCTCTCTCTCTCTCTCTCTCTCTCTCTCTCTCTCTCATTTATCATAATGAATATATTATTTAATATAACCAAGTTAGACGTCGACTATTGTCCTACTTTAGAAGATATAATTAATTAGTGCCACAACTCTCCCCTCGGTGTCCCTGAGCCTCGCTCATTTCACCAACTTAAGGCACAAAATTTCTCCGCCCGCGTGATGTAAAACCGAGTGGTGTTCCACGGTCCCACCACCGCACAGAAAGTATAGGAGAGCCTTCAGGAACTCATTTAACCCCATACCTGAATGCATTCGGATTATGTGGTCAACTATTCCTAGTCCAGGTTGAGCCACAACACGAAATATCAAATGAAAAATCATAATAGTACACAGGCATCACTTTAAGTTCTTGAAACTTCTCCATAAACACTTAAAGTATTTAAGTATTTAAGTACGTAAATATTTACACCAACACCTCTCCACCCACCACCCTCCACCCACCACCCTCCCCGAATCACCCTCCAAACCACCACACTCCACCCACCACCCTTCACCCACCACCCTTCACCCACCACCCTCCCCGAACCACCCTCCACCCACCCCTCTTTTCCCACCACTCTCCACCCACCACTCTCCACCCACCACTCTCCTCCCACCACACTCCACCCACCACCCTCCTCCCACCACTCTTTTCCCACCACTCTCCACCCACCACCCACCACTCTCCACCCACCACTCTCCACCCCACCATCCTCCACCCACCACTCTCCACCTACCACCCTCCACCCACCACTCTCATCCCACCATTCTCCACCCACCATCCTCCACCCACCACCCTCCACCCACCACTCTCCGCCCACCACTCTCCGCCCACCACTCTCCGCCCACCACTCTCCACCCACCACTCTCCACCCACCACTCTCCTCCCACCATCCTCCACTTACCACCCTCAACCCACCACTCTCCGCCCACCACCCTCCACCCACCACTCTCCGCCCACCACTCTCCACCCACCATCCTCCACCCACCACGCTCCACCCACCACCCTCCACCCACCACTCTCCACCCACCACTCTCCTCCCACCACTCTCCACCCACCATCTTCCACCCACCACCCTCCACCCACCACCCTCCACCCACCACTCTCCGCCCACCACTCTCCGCCCACCACTCTCCACCCACCACTTTCCACCCACCACTCTTATCCCACCACTCTCCACCCACCACTCTCCACCCGCCACCCTCCACCCACCACTCTCCACCCACCACCCTCCACCCACCACTCTCCGCCCACCACTCTCCGTCCACCACTCTTCAACCACCACTCTACACCCACCACTCTCCGCCCACCACTCTCCACCCACCACCCTCCACCTACCACTCTCCACCCACCACTCTCCACCCACCACTCTTCACCCACCACTCTCCGCCCACCACTCTCCGCCCACCTCTCTCCACCCACCACTCTCCTCCCACCACTCTCCTCCCATCACTCTCCACCCACCACTCTCCACCCACCACTCTCCATCCACCACTCTCCACCCACCACTCTCCGCCCACCACTCTCCGCCCACCTCTCTCCACCCACCACTCTCCTCCCACCACTCTCCTCCCACCACTCTCCGCCCACCTCTCTCCACCCACCACTCTCCTCCCACCACTCTCCTCCCATCACTCTCCACCCACCACTCTCCACCCACCACTCTCCACCCACTACTCTCCACCCACCACTCGCCACCCACCACTCTCCTTCCACCACCCACCACCCTTCCAGAACCACCCTCCACCCACCACCCTCCATTCACCACCCTCCTCGAACCACCCTCCACCCACCACCCATCACCCACCACCATCCACCCACCACCCTCCACCCACCACTCTCCACCCACCACTCTCCGCCCACCACTCTCCACCCACCACTCTCCACCCACCACTCTCCTCCCACCACTCTCCTCCCATCACTCTCCACCCATCACTCTCCACCCACCACTCTCCACCCACCACTCTCCACCCACTACTCTCCACCCACCACTCGCCACCCACCACTCTCCTTCCACCACCCACCACCCTTCCAGAACCACCCTCCACCCACCACCCTCCATTCACCACCCTCCTCGAACCACCCTCCACCCACCACCCATCACCCACCACCATCCACCCACCACCCTCCACCCACCACCCATCACCCACCACCCTCCACCCTCCACCCACCACCCTCCACCCTCCACCCACCACCCTCCACCCACCACCCATCACCCACCACCCTCCATCCTCCACCCACCACCCACCACTCTCCACCCTCCACCTTCCACCTACCACACCCCCCACCAGCACACACCACTCACCACACAATACCCAACAGACTCCACCCACCACTCTCCAACTACCACTCTCCACCCACCACTCTCCACCCACCACTCTTCACCCCCCCCCCACCAACCACTCCTCACCCACCACCCAACACCCACCGCAATCCACCCACTACCCACTACCCTCCACCCACCACCCCCACTCCACCCACCACTCTCCACCCTCCACCCATCACACACCACCCTCCACACACCACTCTCCAACCATTACCCACTACAACCACTCTCCACCAACCACTCTCCACCAACCACTCTCCACCAACCACTGTCAACCCACCACCCACAACGCCGACCGCCTGCAACCACCCACCACCCTCCAACCCACACCCACCAACCACCCATTACTCTCCACTACACCCACCACTACACTACACTACACTACATCACCCACTACGCAGACCACCCTCAACCACCCGTCACCCATCTCCCTCCACCACCCACCACCATCCACCACAACCACTACCCACCATCCACCACAACCACTACGCCGACCACCCTCAACCACCCATCACCCACTCCCCTCCACCCACCACCCTCCACCACCCTCCACTCGGGAATTCCATCATAACGATACAAGCAGGAAATGTATTTCTTCGTTCATGGGAGGAACCTTCATGTTCCTGTTGGTTGGCATATACAAACAGAGCCAGTAGGGTGGTCTTGAAGGTGATATGTGGTCTTGAAGGTGATGGGTGGTCTTGAAGGTGATGGGTGGTCTTGAAGGTGATGGGTGGTCTTGAAGGTGATGGGTGGTCTTGAAGGTGATGGGTGGTCTTGAAGGTGATATGTGGTCTTGAAGGATATGGGTGGTCTTGAAGGTGATATGTGGTCTTGAAGGTGATGGGTGATCTTGAAGGTGATGGGTGGTCTTGAAGGTGATGGGTGGTCTTGAAGGTGATATGTGGTCTTGAAGGATATGGGTGGTCTTGAAGGTGATATGTGGTCTTGAAGGTGATGGGTGGTCTTGAAGGTGATGGGTGGTCTTGAAGGTGATGGGTGGTCGCGAAGGTGATGGTTGGTCTTGAAGGTGATATGTGGTCTTGAAGGTGATGGGTGGTCTTGAAGGTGATGGGTGGTCTTAAAGGTGATGGGTGGTCGTGAAGGTGATGGGTGGTCTTGAAGGTGATGGGTGATCTTGAAGGTGATGGGTGGTCTTGAAGGTGATGGGTGGTCTTGAAGGTGATGGGTGGTCTTGAAGGTGATATGTGGTCTTGAAGGTGATGGGTGGTCTTGAAGGTGATGGGTGGTCTTGAAGGTGATGGGTGGTCTTGAAGGTAATGGGTGGTCTTGAAGGTGATGGGTGATCTTGAAGGTGATGGGTGGTCGTGAAGGTGATGGGTGGTCTTGAAGGTGATATGTGGTCTTGAAGGTGATGGGTGGTCTTGAAGGTGATGGGTGGTCTTGAAGGTGATGGGTGATCTTGAAGGTGATATGTGGTCTTGAAGGTGGTGGGTGGTCTTGAAGGTGATGGGTGGTCTTGAAGGTGATATGTGGTCTTGAAGGTGATATGTGGTCCTGAAGGTGATGGGTGGTCTTGAAGGTGATGGGTGGTCTTGAAGGTGATGGGTGGTCGTGAAGGTGATGGGTGGTCTTGAAGGTGAGGGGTGATCTTGAAGGTGATGGGTGGTCTTGAAGGTGATGGGTGGTCTTGAAGGTGATGGGAGGTCTTGAAGGTGATATGTGGTCTTGAAGGTGATGGGTGGTCGTGAAGGTGATGGGTGGTCTTGAAGGTGATGGGTGGTCTTAAAGGTGATGGGTGGTCTTGAAGGTGATATGTGGTCTTTAAGGTGATGGGTGGTCTTGAAGGTGATGGGTGGTCTTGAAGGTGATGGGTGGTCTTGAAGGTGATGGGTGGTCTTGAAGGTGAGGGATGGCGTTGAAGGTGATGGGTGGTCTTGAAGGTGATGGGTGGTCTTGAAGGTGATGGGTGGTCTTGAAGGTGATGGGTGGTCTTGAAGGTGATGGGTGGTCTTGAAGGTGATGGGTGGTCATGAAGGTGATGGGTGGTCTTGAAGGTGATGGGTGGTCTTGAAGGTGATGGGTGGTCTTGAAGGTGATGGGTGGTCTTGAAGGGGGAATGTTGAGCTTGAAGGTGATTATTGTGCTTGGGGGTGATGGTTTTGCTTAAATGTGGTGATGATTGTGCTTGAATGCGATTGTAGATGAAGGTTAACAAATGACTAGAAGCTGATTGGTAATCTAGAAAGATAACTAAGGGAGAGTTCTGCCACCGGGAGAGTAAACTCCGACTGGAAATGATTTCCCGCCAAACACACACCGAAACTACGACGTTGGTACAACGTTCGAACAAGTTTTAACACTTCCTAACCAGTTATAACAACCAATATAACAAGTTGTAACAACGTTCTAATACGTCATAAACACGTTAAGCCAAGATGTAAAAACTTTATTACAAGTTGTAACAAGCGGAAAATAGAGACAGTTTCGGTTTGTGTTTCCAGGGTTAGCTAGAACTCAACACTAAATTAAGTGGTTGTTAACTGAGGGAAAGGAATTTGATGGCGTCAGGGCGAAGCTTGGAACTGAGCAATGAAGTCCTGGAAAATGTGTGCCAAAGACTGAATGTTGATGTGAGGGTTCGCAGTTGCAAATTAACGACTTGGAGGCGCTGCAATACTTGTAGACTTCAAACTATTAGTGAGCCGCCAACTTACCTTAGGGACAGACTGGGACGTTTGTACGAATATTATACTAGGAATTAAAATCATTTAGAATTAATCATAAACAGTAATGATTCATTGAATTGCATTTCTGATTGAATAATAAGCATACACCAGAAATTGAAGAATGTATGCTTATTAATTAATTGTGTTAACAAGATATATTGAGTAATGTAGTAGTCATCCTGCAGTCTCGGGAGACTATGGAGTTGCACTCTGGTGGCCGAGGCTGGAGTGTCCTCTCCAGGGCGCCAAGTCTGGGTGGTCGATATGGAGGAAAAGCTGTTACCAATTGTTACGACCACTTTGGGCTAGTAACCGGGTTCTTGCTGTTATAACCTCTACTTCTATATCCAACCCCAAGTCGGTGGTAAGTTTTCAAGAAACCTGTTGTGGCATGTAGTAGTGCAAAGAATAAAGGGGGGATAAACAATACAAAATTACAACATCACCACTATATATATATATATATATATATATATATATATATATATATATATATATATATATATATATATATATATATATATATATATATATATATTATAATAAAATATTACTACTCGTATTTACAAAGTATCGCTTTCACTCAGGACACAATACATCGACAGTGTTCATCAAATCACCGTGAATGTACTTTCCAGGTACACGTCATCCATACCTAATGTCAAACACCAGCGAGTTCACCTTCTTCAACATGAGCCAGTCCACACACACCGTATCATCACGATGTGCCAGTACCCCCATCGTCGCTCTCCAGATTCACACTGGCAGAGGGTTTCAGCAACACGCTGACAGGGGTCTCAAACAATCACATACAGGGGTAGCTAGCACCCTGGCAGAAGTCACTAACAGCTCGCTAGCACCCTGGCGGAAGTCACTAGCAGCTCGCTAGCACCCTGGCAGAAGTCACTAGCAGCTCGCTAGCAGCACTTCTCAACAGACGCACCACTGTCGTCGCGTAACTCTTCCTGGCCAATCCTGAGTACGTCGGTCCATCCAACACTGCAAAAATCAGCAGCTAACACACTGCTATAACCGACGCCGGCCACTTTGTCCTCTCACAGAACCAAGTCAAGAGTTCTTGCACTGTCTAAGGTGAACTTCCCTCCTCGACGCAATATCCTCCTTATGTCACCTCTGTGAACATAAAACGTCATTAGCAAGACAGTATACTGGGTGACCCTAGGATAACACCCTTCCACCGGGAAATTGACTCTGTAAATTGTAGCTACAACCTATTTAGCGTTGATCTCTGGTGGGTGGCGTATCTACCCAAGAGGAAACCGGTGGAAACCGGAGCCTTTCACCGATACCACGCCAGCACCAACAGATAGCGTTGTCTGCATAGCACCCAATACTGGGGAATTTGAGTGCAGACTCGTAGATGATGCTGAAATCGCCACTCCATACTCCAGCGACGGTGTCGATACCGTAACACCCATGCAGCAGGTCACACCTTTCCACGATACTGAAATGTAAAAATGGAAAGGCAAACGCCAATACTCTTTGTTCCAGCGCCGTCGCAGGAGCTTTCAGAACGAGGTTGAAGTCAACAACGAACTGCCTTAGGGGGCTCCACCTGCGGATTTTTTCTCGAGGTAAACTCCTGAAGCCTGCCCCAAAAATGGGTATGGCCACGAGGCTATGGAGGTCTCAGATCAGGGTTTTCCTTCCCCTAGATGAGCTGCCTTCCCAGGCTGTCGAGTCCCATCTACAAGGTTGTAAGGTGCCAGAGACGCGACCTCATGCACGTGGACGAGGACCTGAAGGGCCGCCCCTGGAACTACTCCTGCAGTAGGCTGGTAGCCTCGCTGAAGGCCCTGCAGAACCTCCCGGAGGAGGACTGGGAGTCCTCCTCCGGGGACTACCACACACAACTCAATAAGTGTGTAATGAGTAAGTGAAATATATGAAAAAGTGAACTTAGTGCTTACTTGAGGAATGGATGACACAGGTGGGGAATAAGGAGTAAGAGATTCTTTGAAAACTAAATATTCTCTGAAAAAGGTCTAATACGTTCTGGAAGACTAGGAAGTTCAGGCGGCATGATTGATTCCAAAACACATAACATATTCTGGAAGGAATGGTTTAGGAACCCCGTATGAGGATCTGGAATGCTTAGCTGATTCTTTTGAGGCTGGTTCCAAGAATTGTCGTCATTAAACCTCCCGCTCAGCCGCAAATTCTGCGGCTGGAAGGTGTACAAAAAACGTGAAGGAATATGATGAGAAATCGCAAGTTCTCATCCACTTAAGTGGATGTTTAAATTAAGTTTCTACTTGAGGACTGGAAAGTAGGTGGCTAGAATATGTGCCATCTAGTTAGCGTAAGGTACCCGAATGACAAACGGTACACTTAAGGAACTGGAAGACGTAAGCAGGATCCTGGAAGGTGTGAGTGAGGAACTGCAAGAGAACAAAACAATGGGATGAGAAGAATCCAATCTGTGGCTCGGGGGCGCGAGGACAATGACAGCGGCAGTTGAGTGTACTCGTCATCCACTTGACATGAGAGGTGAGAAAGGCGGCCGGGGCGACACATGGGGCTTGGCGGCGACACATGGGCCCTGGCGGCGACACATGGGGCCTGGAGGCGACACATGGAACCTGGCAGCGACACATGGGGCCTGGCGGCGACACATGGGGCCAGGCAGCGACACATGGGGCCTGCAGGCGACACATGGGGCCTGCAGGCGACACATGGGCCCTGGCGGCGACACATGGGGCCTGGAGGCGACACATGGAACCTGGCAGCGACACATGGGGCCTGGCGGCGACACATGGGGCCAGGCAGCGACACATGGGGCCTGCAGGCGACACATGGGGCCTGGCAGCGACAAATGGAGCCTGGCGGCGACACATGGGGCCTGGCGGCGACACATGGAGCCTGGCGGCGACACATGGGGCCTGACGGCGACACATGGGGCCTGGCGGCGACACATGGAGCCTGGCGGCGACACATGGGGCCTGACGGCGACACATGGGGCCTGGCGGCGACACATGGAGAACCCGGGGCGACACATGGAAACCTGGGGCGACACATAGGGGACCTGGGACGACACATGGGGGACCTGGGGCGACACATGGAAACCTGGGGCGACACATGGAGAACCCGGGGCGACTCATGGGGGCCCGGGACGACACATGAGGACCTGGGGCGACACATGAGGACTTGGGGCGACACATGGGGACCTGGAGCGACACATGAGGACTTGGGGTGACATGGGGACCTGGAGCGACACATGGGAACCTGGAGCGACACATGGAAAACCCGGGGCGACACATGGGGACCTGGAGCGACACATGGGAACCTGGAGCGACACATGGGAACCTGGAGCAACACATGGGGACCTGAAGCAAGACATTGGGACCTGGGGCGACACATGGGGACCTGGGACGATACATGGGGACCTGGGACGAAATATGTGGTCCCGGGGCGACCCATGGGGACCTGGGGCGACACATGAGGGCCCATGAAGACACATGTGGACCCGGGAAGACACATGTGGGCCCGGGAAGACACATGGGGACCTGGGGCGACACATGAGGGCCCATGAAGACACATGTGGGCCCGGGAAGACACATGTGGGCCCGGGAAGACACATGTGGGCCCGGGAAGACACATGTGGGCCCGGGAAGACACATGTGGGCCCGGGAAGACACATGTGGGCCCGGGAAGACACATGTGGGCCCGGGAAGACACATGTGGGCCCGGGAAGACACATGTGGGCCCGGGAAGACACATGTGGGCCCGGGAAGACACATGGGGACCTGGGGCGACACATGAGGGCCCATGAAGACACATGTGGGCCCGGGAAGACACATGTGGGCCCGGGAAGACACATGTGGGCCCGGGAAGACACATGGGGCTTGAAGGATACACACGGTGACACTCTGCTACATGTACTCACCTAATTGTGCTTTCGGGTATTGTGCTTCGGCTCCTTGGTCCCGGCTCTCAACTGTCAATCAACTGGTGTACATGTTCCTGGGCCTACTGGGCTCTATCATATCTACATTTGGAACTCTGTATGTGTCTGCCTCCATCACATCACTTCCTAATGCTTTCCATCTATTAACTACTTTGAGAAGAAGTTCTTTGTAATGTCTCTGTGGCTCACTAGGATACTCAGTTTCTACCTTTGTCCTCTTTTGCGAGTATCACCGTGTTAATCTATCTTTATCAACCCTCTCTAATCCGTTGAGAATTTTGTATGTGGTGATCATGACTCCCCTAACTCTTGTGTCTTCCAGCGTCATAAGGTGCTTTTCACGCAGCCCTTCCTCGTAATTCGTACCCAGGCCCACACGCCGGGCCCCTGTGCCGCATGGGGGAAGCTTAGGCCCCACATAGGGGACGCGGGCCACGCGGGCCATTCCCCATGCGCCACGGGACGATTCAGCGCATGGGGAATCTTGAATTACTCTTAGGAAGCGGGAAGAGAAAGATGGAACAAAATAATTCACTAATCTGTAATAAATAAGTAGTTGCAAATTCTTCCATATAAACATCAATATTTGCTGGCCACTTGCGTCCACACATGTGACTCCTGAAGCCATATTTGCGAGGCATGAGGCGATACATGTGAATCATAACATCAAACATGTGAGGCCCAGTCATGCGTATTTGGACTAGAGCCACAGGTCTGTGGGGGTGGCGCCCAGCACAAGAGGACCATACCCACGGCTCTGATGCCCCATGAACTCCAACTGACGAATCTGGGCCAAACATTGTTGCCCGAGAGGGTAACATTGAATCATCACACAGGGAATTATGAGGCTACACATAGGGACCTCTGGCCACATATGTGTGCTCTTGGGCCATATAGAGAGCTCTATGGACACATGGGCGGCACTGTGGACACATGGGAGCACTGTAGACACATAGGGGGTACTGTGGACACATGCGGGGCACTGTAGACACATAGGGGGCACTGTGGACACATGGGGGGCACTGTGGACACATGGGGGCACTGTAGACACATAGGGGCACTGTGGACACATGCGGGGCACTGTAGACACATAGGGGGCACTGTGGACACATGGGGGGCACTGTAGACACATAGGGGCACTGTAGACACATAGGGGCACTGTGGACACATGGGGGCACTGTGGACACATGGGGGGCACTGTGGACACATGGGGGCACTGTAGACACATAGGGGGCACTGTGGACCCATGGGAGAGAGGACACTGTGAACACATGGAGACACTGTGGACACATGGGGGGCACTGTGGACACATGGGGGAGGAGACACTGTGAACACATGGAGACACTGTGGACACATGGGGGGCACTGTGGACACACGGGGACACTGTGGACATTTGGGGGAGCCCCTGGAAGGCACAGCTGGGATGTGCCTTTGGTCACCCATGGAAATCGTGAAGCCACATATTGTTGCTCTGAGCCATAAATGAGGCTCATGGACATTATTTAGTGTCCATACATTGAACCCCAGAGGCCGTGAATGAAGGATTATGAGCCATATTCCAGACATGAAAAGTAAAGAACATGAATATAATGGAAACTGCAAAATCCGATTGTCTGACACGTGACAACTTCTGTTTATATATATATATATATATATATATATATATATATATATATATATATATATATATATATATATATATATATATATATATATATATATATATATATATATATATAAACACTCACGCTTATTCATATATACATATCCGTATTGCCGCTTGAAGCAATCCAGTGATCCTACGTCCAATATGTTACCCAGTAAATTATTGAATAAATTAAGAAACTTGTTTCCAAACCGATGTTTACCTGGGACTCAACTAAATTATCACGTATCCAATTTATATCTAATGTATCTTATATTTCGTGTATATTTAAAATCTTATTGATAAATCCCTTGGTTATAATCGTTCACCCATTTACGTTCTTTAGACATGTTAACTGTTTCCTCTTCGTCTTTCTAGAGATTAAATATTATGTTATTATTTATTTCTCTTCATATGGAAAGTTTCCGTTTCTTGGGATTAACTTGGTCGTGTTTTTTGTTCGCGTTTCCATTCTAGAATACCGTGATGAATGACAGACTTGCTTAACAAGCAGAACTGATTTCGATATTTTCAAACATATCTTTCCAACTTGGAATTTGTGACTCATCGTCTGTTGTGGCACGTTATTGTGACTCATCATCTGTTATGTCACGTTATTGTAACTCATCGTCTGTTGTGCCACGTTATTGTGACTCATCATCTGTTGTGACACGTTATTGTGACTCATCATCTGTTGTGACACGTTATTGTGACTCATCATCTGTTATGCCACGTTATTGTAACTCATCGTCTGTTGTGGCACGTTATTGTGACTCATCGTCTATTATGCCACGTTATTGTAACTCATCATCTGTTGTGCCACGTTATTGTGACTCATCGTCTGTTGTGCCACGTTATTGTGACTCATCGTCTGTTGTGCCACGTTATTGTGACTCATCATCTGTTATGTCACGTTATTGTAACTCATCGTCTGTTGTGGCACGTTATTGTGACTCATCGTCTATTATGCCACGTTATTGTGACTCATCGTCTGTTGTGGCACGTTATTGTGACTCATCGTCTGTTGTGCCACGTTATTGTGACTCATCATCTGTTGTGTCACGTTATTGTGACTCATCTTCTGTTATGTCACGTTACTGTGACTCATCGTCTGTTGTGCCACGTTATTGTGACTCATCGTCTGTTGTGCCACGTTATTGTGACTCATCATCTGTTATGCCACGTTATTGTAACTCATCGTCTGTTGTGCCACGTTATTGTGACTCATCGTCTGTTGTGCCACGTTATTGTGACTCATCGTCTGTTGTGCCACGTTATTGTGACTCATCGTCTGTTGTGCCACGTTATTGTGACTCATCGTCTGTTGTGCCACGTTATTGTGACTCATCGTCTGTTGTGCCACGTTATTGTGACTCATCGTCTGTTGTGCCACGTTATTGTGACTCATCGTCTGTTGTGCCACGTTATTGTGACTCATCGTCCGCATAAATAACTCACGTAGTCAGGTTGAGTCAGGTTGCGGTACATTAGGCCGGCTAAAAATTCTGTCGGTTTTGACCAAAAAATAAATCCCTTTCATATATAACGCAGCGAAAAGTTTATCATTCCAGACGAGAAAATGTTTGCAAATTTTATATTTCAAGAAAATTCGGCGTATTAGAGTAGTGTGGGTATCAGGTATGACTGTATGTCTCTGTGATCATTAGAAACATATGATAATTTAGCAGCATGGTGCTCTATTATTTATAATGGGTTATACTAGCATAATGGACTCTAAATATATGTCTTCAACATTGCCTCTATTCACAATTAGGCTTACCAGAGTCAGCATTTTGCATGTCTCATTATTCAAACCCTGTAACTCATACATTGAATGTTTAAAACTTAGTTTTTTCAGGCTTTATGATAGCATAAACTCACTCGAATTTAAATATGTTCTGAATTTCAGATCTCTCATAGCATCTGAAAAATTGCCAATTTGGCTGTTTGAAGATATAATATAACCTAAGTGATTTTTTTTACCTATTTAACGGGAATGATTCTATCTTCTAGTTCTGTTGCAGGTTCTGGGTAGAAATGAGTCTAGTGTGTAAACAGCAACAAGGTCACATATGGCATTAATAATCTTGAGGTTGTATGCACCATTTTTTATTCAACATATTTCTTTAACAATTTAATAGTACATTCTGTTTATGAATATACACATTATGCTATTATATATACAGAACTTGGAAGGGGTCTGGATAAGGATTTGGGATGAGACGGGGGGAAGGAATAGAGTTACAGGACTGCCTAAGCAACAGCCTGCTCAACGGGCTCGTAAATCTTTCGACTGAGGATTTAAGATCAACAGGCTCCCTGTTCCCGACTGTTGGAAGTGATATAATTATAATAGAGGTACTGTGTTGGAGTGCTTGCTCGGTAACACAGTGGTACTGTCTTAGAATGCTTACCTTGTAACACAGTGGTACAGTCTTAGAATGCTTACCTTGTAACACAGGGGTACTGTCTTAGAATGCTTACCTTGTAACACAGGGGTACTGTGTTAGAATGCTTACCTTGTAACACAGGGGTACTGTCTTAGAATGCTTACCTTGTAACACAGTGGTACTGTCTTAGAATGCTTACCTTGTAACACAGGGGTACAGTCTTAGAATGCTTACCTTGTAACACAGTGGTACTGTCTTAGAATGCTTACCTTGTAACACAGTGGTACTGTCTTAGAATGCTTACCTTGTAACACAGTGGTACTGTCTTAGAATGCTTACCTTGTAACACAGTGGTACTGTCTTAGAATGCTTACCTTGTAACACAGGGGTACAGTCTTAGAATGCTTACCTTGTAACACAGGGGTACTGTCTTAGAATGCTTACCTTGTAACACAGGGGTACTGTCTTAGAATGCTTACCTTGTAACACAGGGGTACTGTCTTAGAATGCTTACCTTGTAACACAGTGGTACTGTCTTAGAATGCTTACCTTGTAACACAGGGGTACAGTCTTAGAATGCTTACCTTGTAACACAGGGGTACTGTCTTAGAATGCTTACCTTGTAACACAGGGGTACTGTCTTAGAATGCTTACCTTGTAACACAGGGGTACTGTCTTAGAATGCTTACCTTGTAACACAGTGGTACTGTCTTAGAATGCTTACCTTGTAACACAGTGGTACTGTCTTAGAATGCTTACCTTGTAACACAGTGGTACTGTCTTAGAATGCTTACCTTGTAACACAGTGGTACTGTCTTAGAATGCTTACCTTGTAACACAGGGGTACTGTCTTAGAATGCTTACCTTGTAACACAGTGGTACAGTCTTAGAATGCTTACCTTGTAACACAGGGGTACAGTCTTAGAATGCTTACCTTGTAACACAGGGGTACTGTCTTAGAATGCTTACCTTGTAACACAGGGGTACTGTCTTAGAATGCTTACCTTGTAACACAGGGGTACTGTCTTAGAATGCTTACCTTGTAACACAGGGGTACTGTCTTAGAATGCTTACCTTGTAACACAGGGGTACTGTCTTAGAATGCTTACCTTGTAACACAGTGGTACTGTCTTAGAATGCTTACCTTGTAACACAGTGGTACTGTCTTAGAATGCTTACCTTGTAACACAGTGGTACTGTCTTAGAATGCTTACCTTGTAACACAGTGGTACTGTCTTAGAATGCTTACCTTGTAACACAGGGGTACTGTCTTAGAATGCTTACCTTGTAACACAGGGGTACTGTCTTAGAATGCTTACCTTGTAACACAGGGGTACTGTCTTAGAATGCTTACCTTGTAACACAGGGGTACTGTCTTAGAATGCTTACCTTGTAACACAGGGGTACTGTCTTAGAATGCTTACCTTGTAACACAGGGGTACTGTCTTAGAATGCTTACCTTGTAACACAGGGGTACTGTCTTAGAATGCTTACCTTGTAACACAGGGGTAATGTGTTAGAATGCTTACCTTGTAACACAGGGGTACTGTGTTAGAATGCTTACCTTGTAACACAGGGGTACTGTCTTAGAATGCTTACCTTGTAACACAGGGGTACTGTGTTAGAATGCTTACCTTGTAACACAGGGGTACTGTCTTAGAATGCTTACCTTGTAACACAGGGGTACTGTGTTAGAATGCTTACCTTGTAACACAGTGGTACTGTGTTACAGGGCACGCTCACGTATTAATGTATTTACATATCTATAATTATCATAACCCAACTGGATATCTGTAATTTTTATAACCCCACCGGGATACTTATAATTATTATAACCCCTCTTGCATAGCTATAATTTTTAACCCACATGGATATCTGTAATTATTGTAATCCACCTAGGAATCTTTAATTATTATAATCCATCTGGGGATCTATAAGTATCACAACCCACCTGAGGATCTGTAATTAAAAAAACCCACCTGGGTATTAGTAATTATCTTAACACACCTTTCAACCTATAATTCTTCAAACACACATGGGTATCTGTAATTATTATAACACTCCTGGGTATCTATAATTATTACTGGTGAGGACAATAAATAATTGCATCTTTTTCGATTGGATTCCATGATAAGCATCATCATTTACTAATCTCATGTCGTGAACCCGTTTTATTATTCTTTTGAGGTAATCACAAGATTTGACTCTAACTGCCAACCTAGGCAATATTTTAATTCAAAGAGTGAGTTATATCTGTCTGCCTGTGTGTTTGAGTGACTATCTGAGGGTAGAGGCCAGGTGCTTGGGACTACCCTCATTTAATTTGGAAAAAAATAATGATGATTTAATCTGGCATGTCATAAGCAAGTCTGGGTCGGCCCAGTTCCCTCATGAAGAGGGATACGACCTTATTGCCTCTACTTCACGAAGATTGACGATGTGAAATGTTCTGCTCCGACTCTCTGTACTTGAGCATTTGTTCAAATTAGAATGAATTAGGATATTGACTTTCAATACTTATGTTCAGATGACAGATTTGCATTCTTAGTGCTACCTTTTCTTCTCAGTGATGAGGAAGAGAGAGAAGATGGTAATGGGGAGAGCATTTGAGTGAAAGGAATGTGGGAACAGTGAGGGTGTGTGTGTGTGTGCTGGGAGGAGAGAGGGAGGGGTGTGTGTGTGTGTGTGTGTGCTGGGAGGAGAGAGGGAGGTGTGTGTGTGTGTGTGTGTGCTGGGAGGAGAGAGGGAGGTGTGTGAGGGTATGTGTGTGTGCTGGGAGGAGAGAGGAAGGTGTGTGTGTGTGTGTGTGTGCTGGGAGGAGAGAGGGAGGTGTGTGTGTGTGTGTGTGTGTGCTGGGAGGAGAGAGGGAGGTGTGTGTGTGTGTGTGTGTGCTGGGAGGAGAGAGGGAGGTGTGTGTGTGTGTGCTGGGAGGAGAGAGGGAGGTGTGTGTGTGTGTGCTGGGAGGAGAGAGGGAGGTGTGTGTGTGTGTGCTGGGAGGAGAGAGGGAGGTGTGTGTGTGTGTGTGCTGGGAGGAGAGAGGGAGGTGTGTGTGTGTGTGTGCTGGGAGGAGAGAGGTGTGTGTGTGTGTGTGTGTGTGCTGGGAGGAGAGAGGGAGGTGTGTGTGTGTGTGTGTGTGCTGGGAGGAGACGGAGGGTGTGCCGGGAGCAACGAGAGTGAGTGTGTTGGGAGACATTGGTATGATGATACGGAGACATGAAAATGGTGTTGGGCTGGTGAAGAGGGTGTAACGATGTTTACGTAAGTGAAAATGTAGCGTATTTACGATAGTTACAGCGATGAGGGGAAATGGGAAGAGTGTTTGTGTTGGTAGAGAGACAGGAAGGGTGTGTGTAAGGGAACATGCGGCCTAGGTGAGGGAGGACCTGGGCTTCATTAGATGCACCATCTCCCTATCTATATACATAAATAGAATGTCTGTTTATTTGTTCGAGGTTTGAGATCAGACGCTGTGGGGCTAGCCTCATGCAAATTTATTTGGTGATTTGTGAACGGAGAGAGGAAGTTGCTTGAAGTGAGGGGAAGAGGGACATAGAAAGGGAAGGAGGGAGTGAGAAATTAGGAGAAGGAAGGAGGGAGGAATTAGGAGCTTGGGAGGAAGAATTAAGAGCTTGGGAGGAAAAGAGAGATAGTAGAAATGAGGCACAAAGGGAGTGATGGAGTGAAACAGAGAGGCTGTGAAAAAGGAAGAGGGTGACAGAGGAAGAAAAAAGTGAGGCGGAAGGTAGATGGGGAGATCAAGAAAGGGAGGGATAATGGTCAGGAAGAAGGGAGAGAAATACATAAGGGAAGAGTACAGGAAATGCAGAGAGAGACAGACAGACAGGGAAACAGAGATAATGACAGACACATACAGAAAAGAGAACCTGCCATCACTGGATGGACAATCTAGCGAGGATTAAAACAGCAGAGTCTGACCTTTGATCCCACAGCAGTGACGGATGTTATCATGTGACCGAGGGAGAAGACATCCTGCTGCGATCTCCATGATCACGTCATTCCAACCCCTCACGCTGGTTCCATGCCTCTACCAGTGAAAATAATATTTTATCCTCAGCTGCAGACATCCAGGCGTCTCCTCCAGATGCTTCTCATTCCACGTAAGGTCTCCAAATACGTCTTGTTCGGCTGACAGTCGGATGACTTCATAATGGCTGGCGTCGTTATGCACCCTCCTGCTCCCGCTTCTCTCTGCCACATTCACCAATAACACTGCCCAATGCTGAAGGCGGCAACCAGCTTCTCTTGATGATCTGGCAGTGATATTAAATAATTATAATGGTCTTGAATAACGAGGAGACTAGTTATTAGCATAGAATATTCAGTTCTTGAATCAAGAGGAGATACTTTTAATTATTAAATGGTTCTTTTATAACTCTGGGGAAATTCCAGGCAGCTAATCTCTCTTTTACAAATTGACTTTAATAAAATAAAGTTATGTCTTATTTATTTTTCTTAGTAAGTAAGAATTAATTGAGTGGACTGTATATACTGGTAAACTGCCTGAAATCTTCTTACACACTATTGGGAGGGACAATTGGTAGCATAAACCACTTTGTTATGGCTCCTTCTTAAACTACCAATTGTTTACCTTTTAATCTGTAATATTTCAGTATACCACATATGGTGGTCTAATCTACTAATAATTAATTATGACTACTACTACTAAGAGTATTAATGGCTTAGCTGTGCCAGTAGAATGGGCCTGGTAAGGCGTGTAGGTGTAGCCTCAGATTGGGTGTGGCCCTGTGCCTCCTGGTGCCACGTAATGGCGGCTTGTGGGGAGAACAATGCCTGGCAAGCAATATCAATGTGTATGAACCAACTGTCTGCTCAACTTCTTGATGCTCCTCTCACAATTTACCTGTGTTTGGGTTTCTCCCGCGACCTAACCATCTACCCATCAATATTAAACAGTGCACTAGAATAATATACAATACTTGGTAGACGGATACAGTCGTTGTTGTGATGTTGATAGGCTGTGTTGCTGGTGTTGACACGTAAATGGGGTGTCTAGCTGTTTACACCAGTTAGCCAAGACAGCGTGGTAGGTTGCTCTCTTGTTGTTGTTATGATGGAGCGGGAGCCTCCCTCCCCACTCGGGCAACGCCCTTATGCTGGTTCCTCTCTCAAAGTAATTTTACATTAACAAGGGAACCTAGCTACAATACTGTGTAAATAATTATATTCAGTCTTATTGAATACTTTTTTGTTAACTCTAGATACTAAACTAGTCTATTAACAATGTTTCATAATGTAAATATACGATGACTTCCATGACGTCACGGAGTCGATGACGTCACGGAGTCTCCCATTTTCCATCCTGAAGGGAATACAGACTAAGGGAGACTGTGTTATTTGTGTGTGTGGTTGTGTGTGTCGGTTTCCCGACATAATTCCCAGGGGGCAGAACACGGGTCGAAGTCCCGGTAAGGAATGCGATCACTTTATTCTTCTCCCTCAGAATTATAGTGCTGCTTTAATTTGAGTTTACATTGTTGTGCAGCAGTCCGTTGGGAACGTATGTCCCGTACTGGTGTATCGGGTGCTGGAAGTCGTTGTACGTCTTCTTTCCTGGCCAGTTCTAAAGGTACTAATTTCTCTAAAGTTTTGAGAGTAGTGTTGCCTTTGCATTTTACTTTCACTATTCTCAAGATGCCCTGGCTGTCTGGATGAACAGAGACTATTTGACCTATAGGCCACTCTGAGCGTGGTCCATCACTATCCACCAGAACTATGTCACCAGGGTTCAAGTTAATTCTGTTATAGGGATTGTTTGCCCCGTAATGATACTCCCTCAGAGCTGTTAGGTATTCACGAGTCCATACGTCATTCCACCGACTTATCACCCTTGAAAG
Organism: Procambarus clarkii; assembly: GCF_040958095.1. Classification (NCBI taxonomy): domain Eukaryota; kingdom Metazoa; phylum Arthropoda; class Malacostraca; order Decapoda; family Cambaridae; genus Procambarus; species Procambarus clarkii. The sequence goes on along the minus strand of NC_091224.1, from coordinate 8,944,449 downwards.
ATGTTTGAAACGTTGAACCAAATCACTCTCTTTGACATATGAAGGATCCTCTGGTTCCTCATCCGTAAGGGACACAAGTGTTTTGAGAGGTCTCCCATACATCAGATGAGCTGGACTTAATGGTTCACGCTGCAAAACATCATCAGAGAGGTAGGTAAGTGGTCAGTTGTTAACTCGTGCTTCTATTTCTATGATTACTGTTTGAAGCTCCTGAAGGTCAATCTTTTGGCGGTGTAGAGTTTTCCGTAAAGACCGTTTCACCGTACCAACCATGCGTTCATAGAAGCCTCCATGCCATGGTGCTCTGGGAGGTATGAATTTCCAATAGCACTGCCGTTGAGTTAGGGCTGTGCGTACCTTTGGGTGTGTCCAGATTTTCCTCAGGCATGCTTCTCCTGCCACCAAGTTGGACCCATTGTCTGAAATCATTAACTTAGGACAAGATCTACGTGAAGCAAACCTGCGGAAAGCCTGTAAGAATGCTTCGGCACTCATATCGGGAGTCACTTCTAGATGGACTGCCCTTGTTGTGGCACAAGTAAAAGGCAGATATAGGCCTTTACTGGTTTCTTGTCTTTAGTGCCTGTCAGTGTTAGTGCTCCTGTGAAATCTACTCCTGTTGTCTCAAAAGGATGAATATGTATGACTCGTTCCTTCGGAAGTGGAGGAGGGCCAGGATATGGACACACTCTGGCATCGTATCTCCGGCATACAACACAGGATTTGATTATGGATTTTACTGTCTGTCTACCTTGGGGTAGCCAGTACTGTTGTCTTAATTCTGTGAGAGTATCTAATACCCCACCATGCAGAGTGCAGTATTTGTGTATATGTAACACAATTAGTTTGCTTACTATGTGGTGACGAGGGAGCAATATTGGATTTTTTGCTTCCAGATCTATGTCAGCATGTTGTAAGCGTCCTCCGCATCTTAACAAGTTATAATTGTCAGTGTCTAACCAGAGACCCAGATCATGTTGTAGCTTCTTAGGAACATTGTCAATTTCTGTCCCGAATGTGTCGGTCTGAGCTCTTTTAACCCAGTACCTTAAGGCACTAGGGAATTTATGCTTGATTCCTATTTTCTTTAGAAAATCAAACACTACTTGGGTGACACCTACAAGTTTGTTCAGTTCAGAGTACCGAGCAGGATCAATTACCAAAGTCCGAGGTAGTTCCCGGTTCTCAGTGGGAACAGTGACATTGGTCACAATGACTTGCGGCTTTTGTTCAGGCCACTGGTCGCTGATTAGCCACTGAGGTCCATTGAACCACATCTCTGCCTTTGTTAATTGCCGTAAAGTCAGGCCTCGGGAGAGATAGTCAGCTGGATTCTCTTTAGTAGGTACATATCTTAGTTTATACCCTGCTGACAACTCTCGTATTTCCTTAACGCGGTTACTCATGTAAGGATTCTTACTGTTATTGTTTTTAACCCACTGTAGCACTGCCTCATTATCTGACCATACTACTGTTTCTTTAAAGTGGATGTGGCTTAAGGCCTTGATCAGATAATGAGCCAGTCTTACACCTAGCAGTAAGGCTGTTAATTCCAGTTGTGGCAGTGATCTTTTCTTTAAAGGTGCCACTCTAGCCTTTGATGTGAGCAAATTGGCTTGCCCATTTGTGACCAGGTAAGCTACTGTACCATAAGCCTTTCCTGAGGCATCACAAAATACATGCAGCTTAATTGGTTCTTTTTCATTTACTGTTGTGTTCCTAGGGAACTTGACAGACTCTAGGATACTTAAATCTTTCACTAACCCTTGCCATTTTTCCTGTAGGGCAGGTGTTAGAAGATCATCCCAGCCTATCTTTTGTTGCCAACATTCCTGTATTATCATCTTCCCATTAATTAGTATTGGACTTAATAAGCCTAATGGGTCGAAGGGTTTGCTGACTTGTGATAGCAATTTTCTCATTGTTAAGTTAATGGTATCTGTCTCCACTGACTTGATTGTTAACTGATCGGTTGTCGTGTTCCATTGGACACCTAGTACCTTTGTCATCTCGGGTACTTGGTAGTCGGGAAATTCAGTTGTGATCAGTTGTTTTAATTTGTCATTGTTAGAGACCCAAGACTGGAGAGGCATATTGGCTCCCATTAATTCTCGATTGGCCTCATGGTATATGTCCAACAGCTTACTTTCACTGTTGGTTGTTCCTTGAAAGTTATCCACATACAGATTTTCGCTAATTTCTGTCTTGTTCGGGCTATTGGACTTCTTCAAGTGCGTATCCAAGGTAGCTTGAAGCAGAAATGGTGAGCATGTGGCCCCGAACAAAACAGACGCAAACCAATAAGTGATTATTTCACTGTTTGGATCATTAGGATCCTTAATCCATAGGAACTTTGTGTAGTTCCGGTCTTCTTCTTGAAGACCTACCCTAAGGAATGCCTTGCTAATGTCGGCCGTATATGCATAAGTCCCTATACGAAACTTTAACAGCACGTCATAAAGCCTTTGTGTTAGGCTAGGGCTAGTTTGAAGGCAATCATTTAACGAAACACTATTCTGCCCCATCTTAGCACTGCAATTAAATACTATCCGTAGTGGGGTAGTAGCAGAATTCTTCTGAACATGGTGGTGTGGCAGCTAATGTCCTTCCTTTGGGTTATCATTTGTTACAACTTCGATAAATTTGTCATCGAGCTGCTTCTGTATTATTTCATGGTACAACTTCAAGTTCTCAGGTTGTCTTTGTAAACGTAACACCTGTGATCTTAATTGATTTTGTGCCATGAAGTAGTTGATGGGTAGCTGAGGGTGATTCAGCTTCCATGGTAACCTGACCCAGTACTGATTATCTCTGTAGATAACTGAGTCTAGGTATTGTTTATAAGTCCAGTCATCATCTGGGCTAGGTTGTTCAGGGACAATGCCGAGAGTTGCCAGGTCCCATAACTTATATACTGGGGGATCAAGTTCATCCTCGGATATGTCTCTGAGTTGCAGTGGAGACTGTTCTCCTAGTCATGCAACCATTACTGTGTTGGCATGTTGGTGATCCGCAGGTGCGGGTTGTTTTAGCCGTAATACTGGGCCTGTTAGTAAATAGCCACCTGCAGATGGTAACACGTTCATACCGTGGTAATCTTCCTTTCCTATGATAAACTTATGGTAGACATCTGATTCCATAAGGATTCCAATATTGGAAAGGTTGTCCGATGTAATGTTATCAGCCAAAGGAATTCCCTTTTCTTCCAGGAATTTGGCTGTTGTTCCTAGACCTTCTATATACAGGTCTGTTGGGAATCTATCTACTACCAGTGCTGGTACTTTTTGTACATAACCTCCTAATCTTACTGTGGGTCGTACTACCCTGTAAGTTCAGGCTCCTGAGTTAGTCAGGAATCCTGCTATGTTTATCCGTGTCTCCTCTACAGGTGTAAGTTTCAGTTTATCTACCAACTCCTTGGATATAAAGGTCAGTTGGGACCCTTGATCAAATAATCCACATACGGTGGCTTTATTCTTTCCATTTCTAATGATCAATCGTGCAGTAGGTAGAGCTGATTTATGGTTAGACCTGGTTGTGAAGACACTTATGTCAGGTAACACAGTACAAAGCTTTACTGATGCTGTAGCTCCTTCCTCCTCCTGTGGTTTGGGAGACTTTATACTTGTGTCCCCACAAAGTGCAGTATGGTGTTGATCCTTATGGCACTTATTGCAGATGCGCATTGCAGTTGTGCAATTGTCGGGATGATGTTCCCTTATACACTTGCTACATCTATGTAACTCCTTGAGTCGTTTTATGCGTGTTGCACGATCAGGGTAGTGTCTGCAATTGTACATGGAATGTGATTCCTCACAAAACACACATGGTCTCCAGACATTAACAGTATCTTGAGGAGTCACCGTTTTGGGTGACGCGTTAACTGTAGGTTTGGAGGGACCAACTGCATATGTTCCTACACTGCCCTGATTCCACTTTGTGGAGGGGGAAGATGTTTTAGCTTTGTTTGGAGTACTGTTTGTACTCTGTTGTTTACTATTAGTAGCAGACGTAGGTTTAGATGTCGTTTTTCCTTCTGGATTAACTCTTTCTCGTTCTATGATGGTTTGTAAACCCTTTGTAATCTCATTTACAGTCAAGGATGACTTACCTACTAATACAAACAACTTATCCAGTATGTCCCTGGGTAATTTTCGTGTCATATGGACTTGTATTATCCAGTCTGACTCATCCAAGTTCACTTTATTTTTAAGTGCCTTGAGCATGGACTCAAGCTCCAATCTGAAGGCTTGGAGTGAGACTGCAGTATTATTTGGAGGTTTAATGTCTAACAGTTTCTGTGTTAGAATTCTGATGGTCCTTTCAGGTTTAGCGTAATTATCTTTCAGGAGTTGCACTGCATTGTCATAATCATCATCTGTGTGATTTAGATTACAGACTACCTGATACGCTTCATCCTTCAAGACACTCTGTAAGTATGTAAACTTTGTCGTTTTTGGCACATTAGCATTAGAATCCACAGAATCGACAAATTTGCTTCAGAAACCGTCCCAACTCTCGTCTTCTGTTCCAGAAAAAGTTGGTAAACTAAGTGATGGCAATTTGACTTCTGGTGCTGTCTGGTTCTGGGAAGTTGTGGTTGCAATATTTATATTGGCTTTATGGGCATGTATGATATCATCAAAGTATTGCAACTCTTTAAACATTGTATCTTCATAATCGGAATGTTCTTGTATAACATCTTGTAATGTTTCTCCACCAACACTGGTATTCTGAAGTAAAACTTGATATTCTTTCATTTGTTGCAACACACGGTCATATTTGTTCCGTGTAAGCTTAAGATAATTTTCCAATGCTACATAGTTAACTGGAGTTTGTTTACTCATGTCTTCACATGTGCTAATCTGCCGTGATAAATGATCCCTCAATCCTGTGAGGGTTATTTGGACATTTTTGACAGTAGACATCTTGGAAGTACTTGTTAGTCGTATAGACTAGTGTCAGGACTATTTATGGCACTTGTATTAGTAAAGCCACTAGTTTCCGAACTAGAGCTACTTATCATTTATTTAAATATACACTGTATAATCATACACACTATAATTTGAGTGGTAGACCTGTATCAATGCTGGTATCCGCAAGTTAGCCCGTCATTATCACTCTTGGTTGGTACAGAGACACAGGTTAACACTCAAAGGTGAAATGATTATAGTTAAATTATACTTATAGTTATATTGATATCATATTGACAACACAACTCGGGTTGTCTTAAATACTGCATAAAAATATGTACTTGCTAGGTTGTAATATGTGTTCAACTCTAGACAAGTGTAAAATTCTTACCCTTACACCAGGTTAGCACAATAAATTAGACTAGGTTGCTGTACAACACCAGTCTAAAATGTTCTACCCTTGTGCAAGAATTAGTAGTAAATGATGTGGCATGCAGTAAATGTTACAGTAATGGCAATAATAATGCAATAATTACAAAAAAACATTTATAAGTAACTTATAAGTAAAGTAGCCTCTTATCAACCTCTTGTAATGAAATGAAAAAAGCACAATTGTTCCTTTGGTACTGCCAGAACAATAATAGTGCTTGTTGTAAGTTCTGTTTGCTATGAGATTGAAAAGTTAGGCTAGAAAAAATGCAAAAAATATAGCAGTGTCTTCCTGCTATAATGTGTGTAGGTAATATTGCACTAGCACTATATGTATGTATAATATATAGTTTCAAAGGACCAAATAATCCGGTTCGAAGGACCAAACTAATGTGGGGAAATTCCAGGCAGCTAATCTCTCTTTTTCAAATTGACTTTAATAAAATAAAGTTATGTCTTATTTATTTTTCTTAGTAAGTAAGAATTAATTGAGTGGACTGTATATACTGGTAAACTGCCTGAAATCTTCTTACACACTATTGGGAGGGACAATTGGTAGCATAAACCACTTTGTTATGGCTCCTTCTTAAACTACCAATTGTTTACCTTTTAATCTGTAATATTTCAGTATACCACATATGGTGGTCTAATCTACTAATAATTAATTATGACTACTACTACTAAGAGTATTAATGGCTTAGCTGTGCCAGTAGAATGGGCCTGGTAAGGCGTGTAGGTGTAGCCTCAGATTGGGTGTGGCCCTGTGCCTCCTTGTGCCACGTAATGGCGGCTTGTGGGGAGAACAATGCCTGGCAAGCAATATTAATGTGTATGAACCAACTGTCTGCTCAACTTCTTGATGCTCCTCTCACAATTTACCTGTGTTTGGGTTTCTCCCGCAACCTAACCATCTACCCATCAATATTAAACAGTGCACTAGAATAATATACAATACTTGGTAGACGGATACAGTCGTTGTTGTGATGTTGATAGGCTGTGTTGCTGGTGTTGACACGTAAATGGGGTGTCTAGCTGTTTACACCAGTTAGCCAAGACAGCGTGGTAGGTTGCTCTCTTGTTGTTGTTATGATGGAGCGGGAGCCTCCCTCCCCACTCGGGCAACGCCCTTATGCTGGTTCCTCTCTCAAAGTAATTTTACATTAACAAGGGAACCTAGCTACAATTCTGTGTAAATAATTATATTCAGTCTTATTGAATACTTTTTTGTTAACTCTAGATACTAAACTAGTCTATTAACAATGTTTCATAATGTAAATATACGATGACTTCCATGACGTCACAGAGTCGATGACGTCACGGAGTCTCCCATTTTCCATCCTGAAGGGAATACAGACTAAGGGAGACTGTGTTATTTGTGTGTGAGGTTGTGTGTGTCGGTTTTCCGACAATAACTCAGAGATAAGTGTACAGACTTTAATCTCATAAACAACCAGAATTATGATATCATAATGCCAACAATCATCACAACTGTACTCAGGACAACCATACAACACTATAACTTGTTATAGTGTTGTAGATGAGGGAGCTCAAACCTCCCTCAACACAATTAAACAATGTCTTGATGATATTTGACTTTAACTGCAGATATTGCAAGGCCTGTGAAGGTGTCATCAAAGTTATCATAGAGACACTGGTAGCTACATGTATTGGGGACACATGAGGCAGGGATGAGGTAAGGGAGGTGAGAGTGGGGTGAGATCAGCGAGGAGAAGATTGGGTGAGATCAGGGTGGTGAGATTGGGTGAGATCATGGTGGTGAAGATTGGGTGATATCAGGGTGGTGAAGATTGTGGTGAGATCAGGGTGGAGAAGATTGGGTGAGATCAGGGTGGTGAGATTGGGTGAGATCAGGGTGGTGAAGATTGGGTGAGATCAGCGTGGTGAAGATTGGGTGGGATCAGGGTGGTGAAGATTGGGTTAGATCAGAGTGGTGAAGATTAGGTGAGACCAAGGGGGGGGGGGGGGGGGTGGTAAGGATGGGGGGGTGGTAAGGATGGGGGGGGGAAGTCACCTCGTCTCACCTTGGAGGTTAACAGTTAGGGGGTCGATAAAATAGTGCAGACAAGCTGGCCCGTTGCACCTCAGTGTTAAGAAGAGGGAAAACAAAGAGACAGCGTATTATCTTCACTAGAAGAGCGTGTACAGAAAGTCCTGAGAGGGATGAGAGAAGGTGGACTGGGGAAGGTTATTGAGGACCTAGAAGCAAACCTTGACAGAAGTAATGGTCTGCGAGTAGCTATCCTGGAGATTAATGGAATCGAGGGAAATAATCCGCAAAAGAAAGGAAAATGCACATGGGATACTGAACTGAATAAATTCAGTGAAAGACGAAGATAAGGTAGCAGACGAGGCAAGTAAAACAATGGAAGAAAGAATAAAAAATAGAGAATATGACTGATAAATGGGGAATAACATCAGACAAAACATTTGCTGAAGTAGTTGATGATCGGAGTTAAGGCAGATAATTAAAACACGAGTAATACATGCTATAAAGAACCAGCAGGAGATTGTGAAATGTGCAAGATGGTAGCTATAATGGGAGAACTCGGTGGCAATCTATAATCTTCCAGAGCCAGAAAAATACACATGGAAAAGGAGAAGAAAAGGCTACCAGAAAGTACTTACAGGAATTATCCAGAATACAGGCTGGAGAGGAAATCAAATTGATCATTACTGTAGGCTTGGTATGTTCCAAATGAGTAGGAATCGACCAGTGAAAGTAATCTATTCAGAATGTTGCTCCAGTGAAATGTATATGGAGTGAAAAGTCTTTTATGAGCGATTTGGCCTAGGTTTGTGTCATGGGTAGGGTGGATTGACTAAGTGCCAATCCTTAACTATACTCCCCTGCTCATCCAGCAGTGATTGGCACTAAGCTAGAAAATCCAAGCTCTAGGGATCAGAATTAAATATAAAAAGTAAGAGTATTATTAATTTATTTATTTAGTTTATGGGTATCATAATTCAACCATTTCACTTGATGTTAAAATGTCAACATTAATTCAGAATTAGAGTCACCACACAAGACATTGAGAGCGCCTACTGCTGACTGCCCCTGAAAATCACACAACACGCCAGTTGGAAAACACAATATATGACAACCTTACAAGTGAACAAATCCTCTCAGACGTAGATTCGAACCATCATCACGGCCCTTGTGGATTTCTTCATTTGATGCATCACGCTATTGTGATTTCTGTGTGTAACAACCTTACAAGTTCACTCGCCAAAGTCTATGAGACTACGTTTGTAGAGAGGAAGGGGGTAGTGCGGCTGACAGCCAGTCTGGGCTGCTGGAACCTCTCTCGAGAAGCGATCTAACTATCGCTGTTTTGCTCAATGTCTCAAATCTACAGTTCTACGGGTATTTATAGGGGAACTGGGAGCTAAGCTCAGCCTACCACGAGATAGCCTCCGGCTATCTACCTACCACACCTAAACAACGACTTGTTTGAAGGAATACAACACAGAAACCCGTCTGCAATTATCAACTTAGCAGGTAGCGAAGTAACCTGATATGACCTGACCCAAAGGCAATCTGTTTCAATTAATTCCTGATAGGTGTGACTCTAGAATACTTAGGGCCGACAGTCTGGCGCCACCGATATGCGTTGTAACTGAACTCTCGTTATATGTGAAATATTAAAAAAAAAATTATGGCGTTTCATAGATAGTATATGCAGAGTTCAGCATATATCTACCAAGAGGGGCAAAAGTCAGTCAATATGGTACATTTGACAATATAATGTTCAAGGGAGTGCATGTTTTCTCTTTCACAAAGGTGACACATGGGTTATATGCCATTTGGGTTTAGAGAAAGCTGCCAGATACGTGTGTATCCCAGGTGTATTCTGGCCACTATACCATAACATTGCCGAGTTCTTGCTCAAATAGTTCCATATATGAATGTCTCCTCACGATATTTATCATAATGGTTAATGGTACGACATTAAGGTCTTTGGGAATTATTTAGGTCGGTAAGATTTAAATCAGATATTTGTTTAAGTTTTCTCTGGCATTGCTAATGAAACCCACATATTTATTTCTTTTACTTGTCTACTACAGGCTTTTCTTGCAAGCATGTCAACAGTATCATGCTCTGAGATACAAACAAGTGATGGTATCCAAAGAAATATAATTCCAAATCTGCTTTCACTAGCATCTAAAACATAAAAATTCGAATATGACTGAGTATTTTCTGGGTGTTACTACTACGTGCGTTCAGTGCCAGGAGTGCACTTTACGAGCCGCAGAATATAATTCCAATGCCTCTGTCTTTTTTAATTTCAGAGGAAAGGTATATGCCTGCAAGTTCAGTTTGAGCTGAACTAGCCCAATCTAAGGCAACTTATAGATCCCAGTTCTCCCATGGATTAATTGGTTAATTAATGATTAATTGAGTTGGGTACATATTTAATATTTTGATGAAGTTGGCTACCTTGTAAAACCAAAATCCGTAATCAGATTTCCCTCTTCTTCTATAGAGCCACCACTTGGACTGGGCGGAAGGCCGACGGTCTCGCTTTATGCAGGTCGGCGTTCAATCCCCGACCGTCCAAGGGGTTGGGCACCATTCCTTCCCTCCCTCGTCCCATCTCAAATCCTTATCCTGATCCCTTCCAAGTGCTGTATAGTCGAAATGGCTTGGTGCTTTCTCCTGATAATTCCCTTCCCGTCCCTTCTTCTTCTATAGACCTCAGACGAGTGTTGCATATTAAAAGGTTTAGCCTAAAATTTCATGTATTGCTGAGATCTCTTCAACGCCTTCACGCCGAAAACTGTGCTGCTAAAGGGCCATATTCTCTCACTTATGGTAGGTAATTTTAACTCGGCTCTCACATTAACTATACTCGAGGAGTTTGGAGCCCTAAGGATGAGGCGAATAGCTTCATTTGTCAAAGTTTCAAGGGATTTTAGTTATTTGTCTGTTTACAGTATGGAATGTAGAGCATTGTGGTCAATCACAGAACGGATAAACGATACATAGAACATTCTAGCAAGTCTCACTTTAATTCCATGATTTACACAAACAAGGACTCACAAGGGCTTTAATCTCTCCCAGAGTCTCCTGTGCGCGAGGAACTGGAACAAAAAGATTTCTGGTTTTTTTTACAAAGGACCTGAGGCCAGAGCTGTGTAATGAAAGGCCAGAGGATGCACTGGATGACATGGTAGTCACTTTGGAAGTAGTTAAATACCATTCTGAAGGAACTAGATGCAAAAAAACAATTCCGCCTGATCTATTATAACAATGGCTGCTGAAGGAGGCTAAACAGGTGCTTTTGTTAGTACCTGTTTTGCTATCATAACTGATGTTTCACTGAAACACTCAAGACAGGAGATCTTCCAGAATTCTGGAAAAGACAAACGCAGAACTAGTACTCAAGAAAGTGTTACTCAATAACACTAGTGTTACTGACAAGTATTCCATGTAAAGTGCTGGACAGATTATCCAGCCTGAGGATAAGGGAGCGCCTTATAACTTAGCACAGCATGGGACAAGGTCGACAAGGGCAGCCTCTTTAAGTCCTCCTCGCCCACCTCGGAGGTTAAGCTGAGAGAAAGTAGGACAAGAGGACTCAAGTGGAAGTTGGAAACAAAGTGAGTTGAAGAACTGGACATTAAACACTGGTATCCGGTACTGGTGGTCAACCAGTGGAAAGGAAACAGGTGTGGAATCCACCTCCAAGCACAACCTTAAGGACAGGTTCTGCAAAGGATTTTAACGTTTTGCCGTTATAATAATTACGCTATAACCCATCAAGTACTCACGTCCCCTTTATCACTGATAGGTCAGCCCCTCCCTTACCTCGCCTCATCTCCACCTCCCTTCCCTTTACCTCCCTTACCTCGTCTCTTGTCACCTCTATTGGAAGCGTCACTCTGCATCTCTACTGGATTTATTAAATCTGTGAAAGATGTAACAATATCAACAACGTTTACTCGCATTCTGGTCTTTCTCCACAAATATGTATACACAAAAGAAGACAAGGAGGTCCTATAACAGGATGCTAATGATACACATCCTGGAAACAGAATCTTGAGGTGGGAAGGGAATGTTAATGGGTGGAATCAGGATCACAAGTGGGAGTCAGGCTCACAGAGGCGAGTCAGGCTCAAAGAGGCGAGTCAGGGTCACAGAGGCAAGCCAGGCTCAAAGAGGCGAGTCAGGGTCACAGAGGCAAGCCAGGCTCAAAGAGGCGAGTCAGGGTCACAGAGGCGAGTCAAGATCAATGAGACAAATCAGACTCACAGGCTTGGCACTAGGTGAAACAGGTAATATAACCACGGGCCAGTAGCGAGGAGTGGCGTGCACAGGGAGGCGTCTACCAAGACATAACACCAACACGAATACTGCGAGAGAGTGAGCTCAGAGGAGGGAGGCAGAGGTGGTAGTCTCGAGATTACTAATTGGATGTTGTGACGGGTGTAGTGCGGCACAAGGAGACGCCAGAAGTGGCCAGGTTCAGGCACAACGGTCCACTAGAGCGTGTAGTGTGCTTGGTGTGTGTGTGTGGGAGGGTGATCCCGGTGTGACAGAGGGTAAGGAGGTGTCCAAGGAAGGTGGCAAGGGAAGGGGACAAGCGAAGGTGGCAAGGGAAGGTGGCAAGGGAAGGTGGCAAGGGAAGGTGGCAAGGGAAGGTGGCAAGGGAAGGTGGCAAGGGAAGGTGGCAAGGGAAGGTGGCAAGGGAAGGGGGCAAGGGAAGGTGGCAAGGGAAGGTGGCAAAAGAAGGTGGCAAGGGAAGGTGGCATGGGAAGGTGGCAAGGGAAGGGGGCAAGGGAAGGTGGCAAGGGAAGGGGGCAAGGGAAGGTGGCCAAGGAAGGTGGTAAGGGAAGGTGGCAAGGGAAGGTGGCAAGGGAAGGTGGCCAGGGAAGGTGGCAAGGGAAGGGGGCAAGGGAAGGTGGCAAGGGAAGGGGACAAGGGAAGGTGGCCAGGGAAGGTGGCAAGGGAAGGTGGCAAGGGAAGGTGGCAAGGGAAGGTGGCCAGGGAAGGTGGCAAGGGAAGGGGGCAAGGGAAGGTGGCAAGGGAAGGTGGCCAGGGAAGGTGGCAAGGGAAGGGGGCAAGGGAAGGTGGCAAGGGAAGGGGACAAGGGAAGGTGGCCAGGGAAGGTGGCAAGGGAAGGTGGCAAGGGAAGGTGGCAAGGGAAGGTGGCCAGGGAAGGTGGCAAGGGAAGGGGGCAAGGGAAGGTGGCAAGGGAAGGGGGCAAGGGAAGGTGGCCAGGGAAGGTGGCAAGGGAAGGTGGCAAGGGAAGGTGGCAAAGGAAGGTGGCAAGGGAAGGTGGCAGGGGAAGGTGGCAAGGGAAGGTGGCAAGGGAAGGTGGCAAGGGAAGGTGGCAGGGGAAGGTGGCAAGGGAAGGTGGCAAGGGAAGGTGGCAGGGGAAGGTGGCAAGGGAAGGTGGCAAGGGAGTGTGGCAAGGGAAGGTGGCAAGGGAAGGGGGCAAGGAAAGGTGGCCAGGGAAGGAGGCAAGGGAAGGAGGCAAGGGAAGGTGGCAAGGGAAGGTGGCAAGGGAAGGAGGCAAGGGAAGGAGGCAAGGGAAGGTGGCAAGAGAGGGTGGCAAGGGAAGGGGACAAGCGAAGGTGGCAAGGGAAGGTGGCAAGGGAAGGTGTCAAGGGAAGGAGGCAAGGGAAGGTGGCAAGGGAAGGTGGCAGGGGAAGGTGGCAAGGGAAGGTGGCAAGGGAGTGTGGCAAGGGAAGGTGGCAAGGGAAGGGGGCAAGGAAAGGTGGCCAGGGAAGGAGGCAAGGGAAGGAGGCAAGGGAAGGTGGCAAGGGAAGGTGGCAAGGGAAGGAGGCAAGGGAAGGAGGCAAGGGAAGGTGGCAAGAGAGGGTGGCAAGGGAAGGGGACAAGCGAAGGTGGCAAGGGAAGGTGGCAAGGGAAGGTGTCAAGGGAAGGTGGCAAGGGAAGGAGGCAAGGGAAGGTGGCAAGGGAAGATGGCAAGGGAAGGTGGCAAGGGAAGGAGGCAAGGGAAGGAGGCAAGGGAAGGTGGCAAGAGAGGGTGGCGAGGGAAGGTGGCAAGGGAGGGTGGCAAGGGAAGGTGGCAAGGGAAGGTGGCAAGGGAAGGTGGCAAGGGAAGGTGTCAAGGGAAGGTGGCAAGGGAAGGTGGCAAGGGAAGGTGGCAAGGGAAGGTGGCAAGAGAGGGTGGCAAGGGAAGGTGGCAAGGGAAGGTGGCAAGGGAAGGTGGCAAGGGAAGGTGGCAAGGGAAAGTGTCAAGGGAAGGTGGCAAGGGAAGGTGTCAAGGGAAGGTGGCAAGAGAGGGTGGCAAGGGAAGGTGGCAAGGGAAGGTGGCAAGGAGGGTGGCAAGGGAAGGTGGCAAGGGAAGGTGGCAAGGGAAGGTGGCAAGGGAGGGTGGCAAGGGAAGGTGGCAAGGGAAGGAGGCAAGGGAAGGTGGCAAGGGAAGGTGGCAAGGGAGGGTGGCAAGGGAAGGTGGCAAGGGAAGGTGGCAAGGGAAGGTGGCAAGGGAGGGTGGCAAGGGAAGGTGGCAAGGGAAGGTGGCAAGGGAAGGAGGCAAGAGAGGGTGGCAAGGGAAGGGGACAAGCGAAGGTGGCAAGGGAAGGTGGCAAGGGAAGGTGTCAAGGGAAGGTGGCAAGGGAAGGAGGCAAGGGAAGGTGGCAAGGGAAGGTGGCAAGGGAAGGAGGCAAGGGAAGGAGGCAAGGGAAGGTGGCAAGAGAGGGTGGCAAGGGAAGGTAGCAAGGGAAGGTGTCAAGGGAAGGTGGCAAGGGAAGGAGGCAAGGGAAGGTGGCAAGGGAAGGTGGCAAGGGAAGGTGTCAAGGGAAGGTGGCAAGAGAGGGTGGCAAGGGAAGGGGACAAGCGAAGGTGTCAAGGGAAGGTGGCAAGGGAAGGTGTCAAGGGAAGGGGGCAAGGGAAGGTGGCAAGGGAAGGTGGCAAGGGAAGGGGACAAGCGAAGGTGTCAAGGGAAGGTGGCAAGGGAAGGTGTCAAGGGAAGGGGGCAAGAGAAGGTGGCAAGGGAAGGTGGCAAGGGAAGGGGACAAGCGAAGGTGTCAAGGGAAGGTGGCAAGGGAAGGTGTCAAGGGAAGGAGGCAAGGGAAGGTGTCAAGGGAAGGTGGCAAGGGAAGGTGTCAAGGGAAGGGGGCAAGGGAAGGTGTCAAGGGAAGGGGGCAAGGGAAGGGGGCAAGGGAAGGCTTCAGGGAAAGAAGTAGGAGAGGAGAGGGAAGCGTGTGCGTGTACCACAATGGGAAGGGTGTGGGAGGAAGGCGTGCGTGATGCTGTGGTGAGGAAGTGTTAGTGTTATAAGGAGGGCTTGCTGGTTCTTATGAGTGGTGTGTAGAGTTATGAGGAGTGGTGTGTAGAGTTATGAGGAGTGGTGTGTAGAGTTATGAAGAGTGGTGTGTAGAGTTATGAGGAGTGGTGTGTAGAGTTATGATGAGTGGTGTGTAGAGTTATGATGAGTGGTGTGTAGAGTTATGAGGAGTGGTGTGTAGAGTTATGAGGAGTGGTGTGTAGAGTTATGATGAGTGGTGTGTAGAGTTATGATGAGTGGTGTGTAGAGTTATGAGGAGTGGTGTGTAGAGTTATTAGAAGAGGGTGTGTAGAGCAGTGGTTAATAATGTCGTGAGAAGTGGTTAGTGTAAATTGGGAAGGAGTGGATGGTGTCATGTGGAGAGGAGAGTTCTGTCATGCACGGGGATGACGGGTGTCATGTGGAGGGGCGAGGTGTGTCATGCACGGGGATGACGAGTGTCATGTGGAGGGGCGAGGTGTGTCATGCACGAGGATGACGAGTGTCATGTGGAGAGGCGAGGTGTGTCATGCACGGGGATGACGAGTGTCATGTGGAGAGGAGAGTTGTGTCATGCACGGGGATGACGAGTGTCATGTGGAGGGGCGAGGTGTGTCATGCACGGGGATGACGAGTGTCATGTGGAGAGGAGAGTTGTGTCATGCACGAGGATGACGAGTGTCATGTGGAGAGGAGAGTTGTGTCATGCACGGGGATGACGAGTGTCATGTGGAGGGGCGAGGTGTGTCATGCACGGGGATGACGAGTGTCATGTGGAGAGGAGAGTTGTGTCATGCACGGGGATGACGAGTGTCATGTGGAGGGGCGAGGTGTGTCATGCACGGGGATGACGAGTGTCATGTGGAGAGGAGAGTTGTGTCATGCACGGGGATGACGAGTGTCATGTGGAGGGGCGAGGTGTGTCATGCACGGGGATGACGAGCGTCATGTGGAGAGGAGAGTTGTGTCATATGGAGAGACGTGCAGTAAAGGGTCGTATTGGTGGTAGGAGGTCGTTGGTACCGCTGTAGAGGGAGTCGTTAGGAGGGGCAAGCGTCGAGGGGTCGCCAATAGAGGAGACATAAAGAGGGGAGGACCAGGACTGATTGAGGTTCGTAATGACGTACAGCCAGGGAGAGAGGCGGAGGACAGACACACACAACTATACACACCTGCTTGACAAGGCACCTCATATATATATATATATATATATATATATATATATATATATATATATATATATATATATATATATATATATATGACAATGTCAGACCACGGAGGAAAAATGAAACAGGAATTTCCTTAAGTACTTTCGTATATAAATACATCTTCAGAAGGAGTCAATTTTTCATTGTTGTTTATTTTCTCATGTTATTATTCTCATGTTTATTTTCGTGATACACACACATATATATATATATATATATATATATATATATATATATATATATATATATATATATATATATATATATATATATATATATAAACTGTGTCATTATCTTCTTGTTTAGGGCTTCTATCCCTCTGACTCGTGCTCTTGCATCTTGGTTTAAATGGAAGAGGAGTTCTCCAAATGTTATCTTTGTTCGAGGTGAACTAAAAGAAATAATTAACTGTAGAATGTATTACACTTATTATAAATTTACACAACGTTTGAACCTGGATCATTCTCAAGTGAAGGGACAGTGTTGGGAGTATTGGAATTATACCATTGGGGAGGTCAGGTCGTTACAGTGATCACGACCTCTACAGTGACAGTGGTCGTTACGGTGATGACGACCTCTACACTGACAGTGGTCGTTACAGTAATCACGACATCTACACTGACAGTGGTCGTTACAGTGATCCCGACCTCTACACTGACAGTGGTCGTTACGGTGATCACGACATCTACACTGACAGTGGTCGTTACAGTGATCACGACCTCTACACTGACAGTGGTCGTTACGGTGATGACGACCTCTACACTGACAGTGGTCGTTACGGTGATGACGACCTCTACACTGACAGTGGTCGTTACAGTAATCACGACATCTACACTGACAGTGGTCGTTACAGTGATCACGACCTCTACACTGACAGTGGTCGTTACGGTGATCACGTCCTCAACAGTGAGAACAGTTGTTATAGAGATGACAACTCATGTTGTGATGAAAGTTACCTATAAGGAGACGACTTCCTCCTGACAGGTATAGACTCATATGTAGAGGGACCTTCAGTGTTGGTGGTGGTGGAGACTTTGGGAGGTACTGGTGTGTGTTGGAGGTGGAACTATGGCCAGGATTGATATATGGTGGAGATGGAACTGTGACGGAGATGAAACTCTCCTGGAGGTGAAACGGTTGGGGCGATGGAACTTTGGTGGAGACGGAACTGTGGTGGAGATGGAACTTTGGTGGAGATGGAACAGTGGTGGAGACGGAACTGTGGTGGAGATGGAACAGTGGTGGAGGCGGAACAGTGGTGGAGATGGAACAGTGGTGGAGATGGAACTGTGGTGGAGATGGAACAGTGGTGGAGATGGAACAGTGGTGGAGATGGAACAGTGGTGGAGATGGAACAGTGGTGGAGATGGAACAGTGGTGGAGATGGAACTGTGGTGGAGATGGAACAGTGGTGGAGATGGAACAGTGGTGGAGATGGAACAGTGGTGGAGATGGAACAGTGGTGGAGATTGAGCAGTGGTGGAGATGGAACAGTAGTAGAGATGGAACAGTGGTGGAGTTGGAACTCTGGTTGGAAATAAGGGCGTATCTTGCTCCAGGGGAATCAACTCGCTGAGGAAATGAACTGATGAAGCGAACGAGGACGGAAATAGTGGAGATGGGTAGGTAAGGGGAGATGGGTAGGTGAGGGGAGCAGGGTAGGTAAAGGGAAGATGGGTAGGTGAGGGGAGCAGGGTAGGTGAAGGGGAGAAGGGTAGGTGAGGAGGAGAGGGTAGGTGAAGGGGAGATTGATTATTCAGTGCCTAGAAATGGGTAGATGAGGGGAGATAGACGAATTAACACCTCGAAATGGGTAGTTGAGGGTGGAAGATGGATGACCCAATGCCTGGAGAAGGCTTGTTCAGGGGAAGATGAATGGATGAATGCCTCGAGACAGGAGGATGAAGAATGAGGATGAAGGGGGAGGATGAAGAGGGAGGATGAAGAGGGAGGATGAAGGGGGGAGGATGAAGAGGTAGGAGTGAGGTGATTGGTGAACGTCTGGTAGTTGATGAATGAAGTGGCGAAAAAACGCTTCGAGATGAATATATAGTGAAGGAGTGAGCGATGGTAGGAGGAGGAGAGGGACCTCATCATCACCACCACCACCGCCAACACCTCCTCGGTCCCTATCAATCCACACAAAAAAGAGAGGAGCTGTTTTAACTTTTATTCCACATCCCATTGTACGTCATCTGGTGCACGGGCACCACAGGGGCCGGTGAGGCATCTCTCAATCATCTTTTGTTCTGTCTACGGTTTCTGGTTCACTTCACTCCAGAGCCCGCAAGGCATTTTTTTATCATTATTATCATTTTCTACCACAGACGTTAGCCTTTAAAATGCTAACCAACATGTATAAATTTTCTTCTGTCCCCATGTGCAGGGTTAGAGGCCTGTTAAATATATAGTTAAGTGATATATTGAACAATTTTCTGTTGATTGTAGTGCTTTTAAAATGCTAAGCTAACCTTCAAACATAAATACATAGATAACGTTAATCCTACATAAACAGTGTTCGAAGTGTATTTTTACATAGGGTAAAAATATTAATTTGCGTTCACAAAGGTTAACTGCAAATTTTGACCAGCAGCTCTAGCGAGGTTGCGTATTGGCCATACTCGCTTAACCCATGGTCACTTGATGGAGCGCCGCCCTGCTCCTTATTGTCCTAGTTGCATTGTCCCTCTTACGGTCGTGCATGTCCTTCTTGAATGTCCTGACTTCCAGGACGAGCGTGTGTCTTGCTTTCCGACCGCCCCTCGCGGTCACCTGTCCCTCGATAGAATTCTTGGTGACTCGGATACTTTTGATATCGTTCGCCTTATGCGTTTTTGTTCTCGTATTGGCATCCTTGGTGATATTTAGCGCCCTCTGATTATTTTGCGTATTTGATGGTGCTACATAGCCTTCCCGGTTTGGTGCCTTCTTTTGATAATTACTTACTTACTTTCACGTATCCTGTAAACACACACGCACACACACACACACACACACACACACACACACACACACACACACACACACACACACACACACACACACACACACACTCACACACACTCATATTGAACTCGAGGAGGGGTACTGAAAGATATAACATGGAAAACAGAGCTCAGGGGAAAGACGGCCCAAGACATGATGGACTACATCACGCAGAAGTGCAAGAAAGCAGCAAACAAGTTTGTCCCAGTCCAAAAGGAAAAGAGAGAAAAGAAGATGAGAAACCCATGGTTTAATCAGAGATGTAGGCTAACTAAGCAGCAAAGTAAAAGGGCATGGAGAAACTATAGGAATAACAGGACACTTGAGAGCAGAGAAAGATACAAGAGTGCCAGGAATGAATATGTCAAGATGAGGAGAGAGGCAGAAAGACAATATGAAAATGACATCGAAAGCAAGGCAAAGACTCAGCGTAAATTGCTGCATAGCCACATCAGAAGAAAAACAACAGTAAAGGAACGGGTTATGAAATTAAGGATAGGGGCAGAAGGATTCACTACAAACGACAAGGAAGTGTGTGAAGAACTGAATAAGAAATTCCAGGAGGTCTTCACCTTAGAGCAAGGAGCAAGGAGCACCTTGCTCCTCTAGAGCAAGGAGAAATTCCAGATATAAGAGAGGGAATAGTTGACCAGGAAGCACTGGAAGAGTTTGAGATTACCAGCGGGGAAGTAAGGAAGTGTTTAATAGAGTTGGATGTGACAAAGGCTATAAGTCCAGATGGAAACTCCCCTTGGATACTAAAGGAAGGAGCAGAAGAACTATGCCTGCCACTCTCCATAGTGTATAACAAATCACTGGCAACAGGGGAACTGCCAAAAATTTGGAAAGCAGCTAACGTAGTCCGGATATTCAAGAAAGGGTATAGACAGGAGGCACTGAACTACAGGCCAGTGTCCCTAACCTGCATACCATGCAAGCTGATGGAGAAGATTGTGCGAAGAAAGCTAGTAGAACATCTGGAGCGAAAGAACTTTGTAACACAGCATCAACATGGGTTCAGGGATGGAAAGTCCTGCATCACAGGGATACTTGAATTCTACGACCAGGCAACCAAAATCAGGCAAGAAAGAGAAGGGTGGGCAGACTGCACATTTTTGGATTGCCAGAAACACTTTGATACAGTACCACACAAGAGGCTAGTGAAAAAGCTGGAGATGCAGGCTGGAGTGAAAGGGAAGGTACTCCATTGGATAAAGGAGTACCTAAGCAACAGGAGACAACGAGTCAGTGTGAGGGGTGAGGTCTCAGAGTGGCGAGACGTTACAAGTAGAATCCCGTAGGGGTCAGTCCTTGGACCTATACTGTTTCTGATATATGTAAATGATCTCCCAGAGGGTATAGACTCGTTTCTCTCAATGTTTGCTGATGATGCAAAAGTTATAAGGAAGATTGAAACAGAGAATGATAGTAGGAGGCTACAAGATGACCTAAACAGACTGAGTGAATAGTCCTACAAATGGCTGTTGAAGTTCAACCCGAGTATATGCAAAGTAATGGAACAAGGCAGTGGAAACAGGAGGCCAGACACAGGAAACAGAATCGGAGATGAAGTACTTAATGAAACGGACAGAGAGAAAGATCTAGGAGTTGATATCACACCAAACCTGTCTCATGAAGCCCAAATGAAAAGAATAACGTCTGCGGCATATGCGACCTGGCTAACATCAGAACAGCGTTCAGAAACCTGTGTAAGGAATCGTTACGAATCTTGTACACCACATATGTAAGACCAATCCTGGAGTATGCGGCCCCAGCATGGAGCCCGTACCTTGTCAAGCACATGACGAAGCTGAAAAAAGTTCAAAGGTATGACACTAGACTAGTCCCAGAATTAAGAGGCATGAGTTACGAGGAAAGGCTGCGGGAGATGCACCTTACGACACTGGAAGAAAGAAGAGTAAGGGGAGACATGATCACAACATACACAATCTTAAGGGGAATCGACCGGGTTATCTTATCTTGAGGTTATCTTGAGTTGATATCGGGTAAACAAGGATAAACTATTCAACACTGGTGGTAAGCGAACAAGGGGACACAGGTGGAAACTGAGTGCCCACATGAGCCACAGGGACGTTAGAATGAACTTTTTCAGAGTCAGGGTAGTTAACGGATGGAATGCATTATGCAGTGATGTGGTGGAGGCTGACTCCATACACAGTTTCAAATGTAGATATGATAGAGCCCAGTAGGCTCAGGGATCTGTACACCAGTTGATTGACGGTTGAGAGGCGGGACCTAAGATCCAAAGCTCAACACCCGCTAGCACAAATTGGTGAGTACGTATAAGTGAGTACAGACACACACACACAAGTGTGACTATATATATATATATATATATATATATATATATATATATATATATATATATATATATATATATATATATATATATATATATATATATATATATAGAAAGGAGTACGACCTCTAGCTGGAAGAAGGGGGACCCAAAGCCTCGGAGGAAGCTTATATATATATATATATATATATATATGTCGTTCCTAGTAGCCAGAACGCGCTTCTCAGCCTACTATGCAAGGCCCGATTTGCCTAATAAGCCAAGTTTTGCTGAATTAATATATTTTATCTAATTTTTTTCTCATGAAATGATAAAGCTACCCATTTCATTATGTATGAGGTCAATTTTTTTTTTATTTGAGTTAAAATGAACGTAGATATATGACCGAACTTAACCAACCCTACCTAACCTAACCTAACCTATCTTTATAGGTTAGGTTAGGTTAGGTAGCCGAAAAAGTTAGGTTAGGTTAGGTTAGGTAGGTTAGGTAGTCGAAAAAAAATTAATTCATGAAAACTTGGCTTATTAGGGAAATCGGGCCTTGCATAGTAGGCTGAGAAGTGCGTTCTGGCTATTAGGTACGACATATATATATATATATATATATATATATATATATATATATATATATATACATATATATATATATATATATATATATATATATATATATATATATATATATATATATGTATATATATATATATACACATATGATCGATGTTCCCTTCGGGAATCTTAATTTTAAGATGAATAGGAAAACCAGGGATATACTGAACATCTTGTTTCAGATTATTTACTTTAAAATGCATAACGTTTCGAATACTTCTCGTATTCATCATCAGATCTAAAAGAAAAAACAGAAATCACAATCAAATAGCTGGTAAACAAAGAACTCATACTGAATATAATTGCCTATCAAAGAAAGGAAAATGCTTAAAAAACAAAACACTTAAGCGCACTTAAAGTGATCAATACAAATAAAACTTATTAACTGTCACATATATAAAAGCTAATTTAAAAATCCATTAGACTACAAGACGAAATTTATAACTACTAAAACAAACCATTCTATTAAACTTACGTGAAGTGATCAGAAGTGAAACTTGATACCTAACACATAGATACTAAACACTATAACAAATATTCATATAATGACTACAAATCTACAAAAAATGTATATAAAATACAAACAGAATAAACGACAATTATAAAGTACTAACCAAAATCTTATAAAAACTCAAATATTAAATTAAATTAAATACCCAAAAATGTATTATATATCCTAAATAAAAGATTATAATAATGTACAATGTCAAGACTTGAAATAAGTAAGAAAGGGCAAAGACATGATAAACTAAACAAAATTATAATAAAATTAAACTACCAGAATGAACTATAAATCAAATTACAGGTCCTACTGTGCACTATACAGTGTACAATTGAACAGCTGAAAGGTTGCTATTTAACAGAGGCCGCAGCTCCTTTATATATAAGGATTCCATTACTCTCAAATCTGACTGGCCATTCATACAAGTGTCCAGAATTTTAAAATCAGATTCCAGCAGAGAATGATGACCAACGTCGTCTATGCCTTCAAATGCCCTCTTGGGGACTGTAAGCTCCAAAAAACCCAGTATATAGGCAAGATAACAACATCTCTTTCTAGGCGTTTAACGATGCATAAACAACAGGGCTCCATTAAGGAACATATAATCTCTTCCCACAACCAAACCATCGCCAGAGAAATCCTAGTAAACAACACAGAAATCATCGATAGATACAGCGATAGCAGACGGCTTGACGTTTGCGAGGCACTACACATTAAGAAGTCATCACCAGTAATCAACAGCCAATTAATGCACAACTATATTCTACCCACCTCAAGACTCCGCTCCAATATAGAAGCATGAAGAAATATGGACCAATAGGCTTTCCACAATCACTTCCATTCAATACCCATTGTTTCGTGTTCTGTCTTGTGTTGATGAATTTAATACCCTATTAATACCACCTCACCCCATCCACCTAACTCAAATGTAGATATAAACAAATCGGAGATGTGTAAGTTCTATTCAGTTGTGTATGTGTAAACTAAAGTCTTTGAAAATGTAATAAGTTTTACGAAACGCGCTCAAGTGTCGCGTCAGACTAGAAATAAAAATGAATTTTGGAGAATTGATTTTTGAATTACCACCAGCAGTGAAAAGAAATGTACGAAAGATTGAGAAAATTCGTGTTAGAATTATTAATCTTACTTTTTCGGTCATATTTAATAATATATGTCTACAGGAAAGACTGCTACCAAAATATACTAATATATATATATATATATATATATATATATATATATATATATATATATATATATATATATATATATATATATATATATATATATATATATATATATATATATGTAAGCGTGTAAACCACGAAAATTAACACGTGATGAAAATGTGAGTGTCAGACCATGAAGAAAGAACTGAAACAGGAATTTCCTTAAGTACTTTCGTATTTAATAATACATCTTCAGTAGGTTCCTTCTGAAGATGTTCTATAGAAACTAGTAAGTAATCAAGCACTTAACCACTGAAGGCGATTAAGATACTTTTACAAGCTCAGGATATAGTTACATCACATACATAGTATAAGTAACGCAACACGCTCGCGAACGCTGTTGGACGACATGAATACGTCCTATATGCATACTGCAAAAATAACGACGTCCTGGAGTGACTGAGGTCGGTGGTCAGCGCCATCTGTGAGTGGATAGTGGCACCTTACACTCTGCCAGGCAGCTGTATAGTTCACAAAGAATGATCACTTGCTGCCTGAAATCACATCGTTGCAATAGGATCGCTGCCCCGGGCCCAATCACTCCCGAGCGATAGGGTCAGTTTAAAGGGGACAATTGTTTTGGAACTAATATTATGTTTTTTAGTTTGAATAACATTGATTTCGACTCAATATGGAACAACGGCTCGAATGAGTGACTAATACAAGAGTGGGTGGTACTCTGTTGTTAGGGATGGAGTAATGGGTGTGGCTCTCTGGTGTTTAGGACGCAATAATGGGTGTGGCTCTCTAGTGTTTAGGACGCAATAATGGGTGTGGCTCTCTGGTGTTTAGGACGCAATAATGGGTGTGGCTCTCTAGTGTTTAGGACGCAATAATGGGTGTGGCTCTCTAGTGTTTAGGACGCAATAATGGGTGTGGCGCTTTAGTGTTTAGGACGCAATAATGGGTGTGGCTCTCTAGTGTTTAGGACGCAATAATGGGTGTGGCGCTTTAGTGTTTAGGACGCAATAATGGGTGTGGCTCTCTAGTGTTTAGGACGAAATAATGGGTGTGGCTCTCTAGTGTTTAGGACGCAATAATGGGTGTGGCTCTCTGGTGTTTAGGACGCAATAATGGGTGTGGCTCTCTGGTGTTTAGGACGCAATAATGGGTGTGGCTCTCTGGTGTTTAGGACGCAATAATGGGTGTGGCTCTCTAGTGTTTAGGACGCAATAATGGGTGTGGCTCTCTAGTGTTTAGGACGCAATAATGGGTGTGGCTCTCTGGTGTTTAGGACGCAATAATGGGTGTGGCTCTCTAGTGTTTAGGACGCAATAATGGGTGTGGCTCTCTGGTGTTTAGGACGCAATAATGGGTGTGGCTCTCTGGTGTTTAGGACGCAATAATGGGTTTGGCTCTCTGGTGTTTAGGACGCTATAATGGGTGTGGCTCTCTGGTGTTTAGGAGGCAATAATGGGTGTGGCTCTCTGGTGTTTATGACGCAATAATGGGTGTGGCTCTCTGATGTTTAGGACGCAATAATGGGTGTGGCTCTCTAGTGTTTAGGACGCAATAATGGGTGTGGCTCTCTGGTGTTTAGGACGCAATAATGGGTGTGGCTCTCTGGTGCGAATTATACATCAACGGTGTGATATGTACTCACCTATTTGTACTCATCTATTTGTGCTTGCGGGGGTTGAGCTTTGGCTCTTTGGTTCCGCCTATGAACTGTCAATCAACTGGTGTACAGATTCTTGAGCCTACTGGGATCTATCATGTCTACATTTGAAACTGTGTATGGAGTCAGCCTCCAACACTTCACTGCCTAATGCATTCCATCCGTTAACTACTCTGACACTGAAAAACTTCCTTCTAACGTCTCAGTGGCTCATGTGGGTACTCAGTCTCCACCTGTGTCCCCTTGTTCGCGTCGCACCAGTGTTGAATAGTTTATTTTTATTTACCCGGTCGATTCCTCTGAGGATTTTGTAGGTTGTGATCATGTCTCCCCTTACTCTTCAGTCTTCCAGTGTCATAAGGTGCATTTCCCGCAGCCTTTCCTCGTAACTAATGCCTCTTAGTTCTGGGACTAGTCTAGTGGCATACCTTTGCACTTTTTCTAGCTTCGTCTTGTGCTTGACAAGGTACGGGCTCCATGCTGGGGCCGCATACTCCAGGATTGGTCTTACATATGTGGTGTACAAGATTCTGAAGGATTTCTTACACAGGTTCCTGAACGCTGTTCTGATGTTAGCGAGCCTCGCATATGCCGCAGATGTTATTCTTTTTATGTGGGCTTCAGGAGACAGGTTTGGTGTGATATCAACTCCTAGATCTTTCTCTCTGTCCGTTTCATTACGTACTTCATCTCCTATTCTGTATCCTGTGTCTGGCCTCCTGTTTCCACTGCCTAGTTTCATTACTTTGCATTTACTTGGGTTGAACTTCAACAGCCATTTATTGGACCATTCACTCAGTCTGTCTAGGTCATCTTGTAGCCTCCTACTATCGTCCTCAGTTTCAATCTTCCTCATAATTTTTTGCATCATCGGCAAACATTGAGAGAAACGATTCTATACCCTCTGGGAGATCATTTACATACATCAGAAACAGTATAGGTCAAAGGACTGACCCCTGCGGAACTCCACTCGTAACGTCATGCCAATCTGAGACCTCACCCCTCACACTGACTCGTTGTCTCCTGTTGCTTAGTTACTCCTTTATCCAATGGAGTACCTTCCCTTTCACTGTGAAAGAATGAAACAATGATTGTGAAGCAATGTGTGTGTGTGACTCCCTGGTGTAATGAATGAACCAATGGGTGTTGGCCACGGGGGTGACGAACCAAACAGTGGGTGCGGCTGGAGGTTGTTACGGAGAGAACAATGGGTGTGACAAGCCAAACAATGGGTGTAACACGCACAGGCAAAAGACGATCAATAGGGGCACCTCTGGAAAGACCTGGAGCAGCGAGTGGGAGCTAGCACAAGATTAATGGGTGGTGCTACACCACCCATCACACCCACCACTCCACCCATCACACCCACCACTCCACCCATCACACCCACAACTCCACCCATCACACCCACTACTCCACCCATCACACCCACCACTCCACCCATCACACCCACTACTCCACCCATCACACCCACTACTCCACGCATCACACCCACCACTCCACCCATCACACCCACCACTCCACCCATCACACCCACCACTCCACCCACCACACCCACTACTCCACCCATCACACCCACTACTCCACCCATCACACCCACTACTCCACCCATCACACCCACCACTCCACCCATCACACCCACTACTCCACCCATCACACCCACTACTCCACGCATCACACCCACCACTCCACCCATCACACCCACTACTCCACCCATCACACCCACTACTCCACCCATCACACCCACCACTTCACCCATCGCACCCACCACTCCACCCATCACACCCACTGCTCCACCCATCACACCCACCACTCCACCCATCACACCCACTACTCCACTCATCACACCCACCACTCCACCCATCACACCCACTACTCCACCCATCACACCCACTACTCCACCCATCACACCCTCTACTCCACCCATCACACCCACTACTCCACCCATCACACCCACTACTCCACCCATCACACCCACTACTCCACCCATCACACCCACTACTCCACCCACCACACCCACTACTCCACCCATCACACCCACTACTCCACCCATCACACCCACTACTCCACCCATCACACCCACTACTCCACCCATCACACCCACTACTCCACCCATCACAGCCACTACTCCACCTATCACACCCACCACTCCACCCATCACACCCACCACTCCACCCATCACACCCACCACTCCACCTATCACACCCACTACTCCACCCATCACACCCACTACTCCACCCATCACACCCACCACTCCACCCATCACACCCACTACTCCACCCATCACACCCACTACTCCACCCATCACACCCACTACTCCACCCATCACACCCACTACTCCACCCATCACACCCACTACTCCACCCATCACAGCCACTACTCCACCTATCACACCCACCACTCCACCCATCACACCCACCACTCCACCCATCACACCCACTACTCCACCCATCACACCCACTACTCCACCCATCACACCCACCACTCCACCCATCACACCCACTACTCCACCCATCACACCCACTACTCCACCCATCACACCCACTACTCCACCCATCACACCCACTACTCCACCCACTACTCCACCCATCACACCCACTACTCCACCCATCACACCCACTACTCCACCCACTACTCCACCCATCACACCCACTACTCCACCCATCACACCCACTACTCCACCCATCACACCCACTACTCCACCCATCACAGCCACTACTCCACCCATCACACCCACTACTCCACCCATCACACCCACTACTCCACCCATCACACCCACTACTCCACCCATCACACCCACTACTCCACCCATCACACCCACTACTCCACCCATCACACCCACTACTCCACCCATCACACCCACTACTCCACCCATCACACCCACTACTCCACCCATCACACTCACTACTCCACCCATCACACCCACCACTCCACCCATCACACCCACCACTCCACACATCACACCCACCACTCCACCCATCACACCCAGTACTCCACCCATCACACCCAGTACTCCACCCATCACACCCACCACTCCACCCATCACACCCACCACTCCACCCATCACACCCACCACTCCACCCATCACACCCACCACTCCACCCATCACACCCACTACTCCACCCATCACACCCACCACTCCACCCATCACACCCACTACTCCACCCATCACACCCACTACTGTTAATAACGAAGATTCAACATTAGGGAAGGAGACTGTGAGGGAGATAGTGACGGAGAATGGGAAGAACGAGAGGTGGAGAGGAGGGAGGGAGAAGTGACGGGAAGGAAGGAGAGAGAGGGGCAGAGGGAGGGACAATGGAAGAGAAGAATGGAAACGATCAGTGTCCCGGGCATCACCGGGTGTACCCCGTTTAGTATATCCATTTGAGAGAATGTCTGTCTATTTTTAGCTGTTAAGTGGAAGAGGCTAAGGGCTAGTCTCAACAACCTCTGCAAGTTGTTTGCGTTTGTGTGTGCTGAGAGTCAAGGGATGGTTGGGTCTGGCCTTATGTCCCTCTTTAATAATACTATTATGTAGTAGTAGGCATCCTTCAGTCTCGGGAGACTATGGAGTTGCGCCCTAGTTGTCAATCCTGGTGCAGCGTCTGGTGTGACTGATGAGGCCAATCCGAGAGTGGCAGTCCATCCCACACCGAGCACAAACGAAGTCCGATTCTGGTCTGTCTTCCTGGTTACCGGCTTTCCTTCTCTGTCTCTTTGCCTCCGATTCCTTGGCAAGTGACTCCTCGAACTTGGAGAGACCTCGTTGAACAGACTGCCTCCAGGCTGAACGGTCTACAGCCAGTGTCTCCCATATAGCAAGATCGACGTCCATGGCTTTCAGGTCCCTCTTGCATACGTCTTTGTACCGTAGCTGGGGCTTGCCTGTTGGACGCTTTCCCTGCATCAGCTCTCCATACAGGAGATCCTTGGGGATCCTGCCGTCTCCCATTCGCACAACGTGCCCGAGCCAGCGCATTCGTCTCTGTTTCAGCATTGTGTACATGCTGGATAATACATAATTATAGTAGTAATAAATTTACACATATGTACATATATTCTGAACATAGGAGAATACATAAGTAAGACAAATACAATATATACACGCATTAACAGGCAGTTCGCGTTGCGGATATGTCATAAGAATAATTGGTTAGATTTCTTATGGGTTTGATGAGGAAGATAATACTAACAGAAAGCAGGCTAACATAACCAAATTTCACTGCAGTCAGAATATCATATACAGCTTTTAGGGAGGGCATAACATGAAAAGAAGTAGGATAAAATTAGCGTGTTATTAGTGAATACTTGGGAGATACTCCCCCCCCCCCTATTGGGAGAATAATTATGGGAGATATGCTAATATGAGGGAATTGTTGAAAATTTTGAAAAATAATCATTAAAAATGGAACTGTAAGTGAGGGAGCGACCTCAAATTCCACAGTGTTGTTGTTTTAGATATTTACTGTGTCAAAAGCCTCATGGAGGTCAACAAATACACCTGCTGGCTACTCGGCTTTGTCAAGAGCTGCAGGAATCAGGTTATGCCTATTAATTAATATATCGTTGGTGCTTCTAAGTGGACTAATCCAAACACTGGCACGAATTGTGTTAGTTCTTGGAGTAGAGTTGTTTGTACATTAGGTTTATTCAATTACTTTGGAAAGGGTGGAGAGGATTGATATTGGGCTCAAATTGTTGAATTCGGAGTGATCACCTCTTTTATGGACTGGGATTACTCTGGCCTTAAGGAAAGCTTAGGAGCTCAAGGGATTTGTTGTAGAACAGAACATTGGCAGAAGCTTTCTTGATTTAGTCTTAAGTAAGTGGATTATGTAATTTACATCTCAGGAGTTTGTTGAGGAACAAGTACAGAGACTCGGGAGAGCTGCCCCGGAGGAAGTAATGTGAATTAGTTTGGGAATTAGGGACCTCATTTGCAAGGGATATACCAAAGAAAGAGAAGAAACTATTGAATTTAGTAGCAGAGGTTGATAACATTCCGCCACTTCCAGCTAGGAATGTTGTTTTCCTTTTCATGTTCTTATTAGTTCCTAATATCTAGGAAATTACGATCTACGTTTATTTGTTCGTGTTTCCCTTTTTTTATTAAATTAATTTTCATAGAAGTTTGACTTGGCTCTTTTATTAGAAAGCATTGAGGAGTTCCTCTTAGACAAATCCATCCACTTAAGCTGGACGGTAGAGAAATGGTCTCGCTTCATGCAGGTCGGCGTTCAGTCCCCGACCGTCCACGTGTTTGGGCACCATTTCTTTCCCCCGTCCCATCCCAATTCCTTATCCTGATCCCTTCCAAGTGCTGAATAGTCGTAATGGCTTGGGTTTTCTCCTCATAGTTCCTTCCTTCCTTCCTTCCTCTCAGATAAGTCTCTCTATATATCCCTATCCTGTAATTCTTCTTATATTCATTTTTGTTTATTATTTGATTTGAGTACAACTTTTCTGAGCCAAGAATTGTTGGTTCTTTTGACTGTGACTTGTTTAGTTAACAAGGGACAGTGAGCAGTATAGAGGCTTAGATTAGTTTAAATTAGAATTAATCAATCCAGATGTGGTCAAGGGTGGAGCCTGTCATCTCAGTTATCCTGGAGGGTTTAGTTATCTTGGGTAGTAGCATAACAGAGATCATGCAGTTGCTCTTATTAGATGTAGATATTTTTTTGTACGTTTCATATTTATATATTAAATTTTAAGCGTAAGAGTCGAAATCAGTTCTGTGTGTTCAGAACTCCGTCCACAGCTCTTGATTTTGAACATGAACAACATATACTCTCCACAAGCGTCCCTAGTTGTAATAACCCTCAAGCATGATGGCTCCCGGTGGTAGTAAACTGCTGAACCACCTCCTCTCTCAGTTGTCCTACAACCCGGGATAGCAGAGTAGTTAACTATGTTAAACAGTTGAGTACAGTCTAGCTGCAAGAATGTCTCAGTTAACACATAACAGTCTCAGATAACACAAGCACGTCTCAGTTAACACAAGAATGTCTCAGTTAACACAAACATGTCTCAGTTAACACAAGCACGTCTCAGTTAACACAAGCATGTCTCAGTTAACACAAGCATGTCTCAGTTAACACAAGCACGTCTCAGTTAACACAAGCATGTCTCAGTTAACACAAGCATGTCTCAGTTAACACAAGCATGTATCAGTTAACACAAGCACGTCTCAGTTAACACAAGCATGTCTCAGTTAACACAAGCACGTCTCAGTTAACACAAGCATGTCTCAGTTAACACAAGCACGTCTCAGTTAACACAAGCATGTATCAGTTAACACAAGCATGTCTCAGTTAACACAAGCATGTCTCAGTTAACACAAGCATGTCTCAGTTAACACAAGCATGTCTCAGTTAACACAAGCATGTCTCAGTTAACACAAGCACGTCTCAGTTAACACAAGCATGTCTCAGTTAACACAAGCATGTC
>NC_091224.1:8872923-8907923 GCF_040958095.1 Procambarus clarkii | reverse complement strand
TAGCAACCAAACGATCCACAGGGACGCTAGAAAGAACTTTTTCAATATCAAAGTAGTTAACAGACGGAATGCATGTGATGAGGTGGATGGAGGCAGACTCCATACACAGTTTAAAATGCAGACATGATAGAGCCCAGTAGTCTCGGGAATCTGTACACCAGTTGGTTGACAGTTGAGAGGTGGGACCAAAGAGCTAGAGCTCAACCCCCGCAAGCACAACTAGGCGAGTACAAGGGAAGATCGGAGAAGCAGTAAAGAACTCACACACCGCCTCAGCCTTCAGTGCTCTCTCCGTGCGGGGATCATTACACAAACAAATCCAAGCTCACACTGTCAGGGCGGGGCGACGCTGCCTAAATATATGGCTTAGAACTAATGCAAATTTATCCTCGTGTGTGAGTTTCACCCTAAAGTCTGAAGGCTGACTGTGCGTGTCTAGCGACGTGCGTGTCTGTCTGTTTGTGAGCAACACTTGATCAAGTCGTCGACTGATGTTATTTGTGGCAAGACTCAAAATAAGAAGGAGGGGCAGCCAGGAGACCAAGGACTCAGCTGGGAGTGTATTAACAGCCATATGAGTCACTGGGAAATCGTAGAAAGTCTTGAAGTATGTTTAAACTTTTTTAATTTAGTGAAAATGTTAGAGAAGTACCCCTGAGTGGGTCGAGGAGTGAGTAGGTGTTTCTGAGAAGGATAGAGTGGAGTAGGGTATGTCTGAGAGGGGATAGAGAGAAGTAAGGTGTGTCTGAGAGGGGTAGAGGGGAGTAATGTGTGCCTGAGAGGGAATGAGGGGAGTATGGTATGTCTGAGAGAGATAGGGTATGATGGGTAGAGGGAAGTGGGGTATGATGGGTAGAGGGAAGTGGGGTATGTCTGAGAGGAATAGAAGGGGAGTGAGGTATGTCTGAGAGGAATAGAGGGGAGTAGGGTGTGTCTGAGAGAGATAGAGAGGAGTAAGGTGTGCCTGAGAGGGGATAGAGTGGAGTAAGGGGTGTCTGAGAGGAATAGAGGGGAGTAGGGTGTGTTTGAGAGGGATAGAGGGGAGTAAGGTGTGTCTAAGAGGGGATAAAGGGGAGTAGGGTGTGTCCGAGAGGGATATAGGGGGAGTAGGGTGTGTCTGAGAGGGATAGAGGGAAGTAAGGTGTGCCTGAGAGGGATTGAGGGGAGTAAGGTGTGTCTGAGAGGGATAGAGGGGAGTAGGGTGTGTCTGAGAGGGATAGAGGGGAGTAGGGTGTGTCTTAGAGGAATAGAGGGGAGTAGGGTGTGTCTGAGAGGAATAGAGGGGAGTAGGGTGTGTCTGAGAGGGATAGAGGGGAGTAGGGTGTGTCTGAGAGGGATAGAGGGTAGTAGGGTGTGTCTGAGAGGGATAGAGGGTAGTAGGGTGTGTCTGAAAGGAATAGAGGGGAGTAGGGTGTGTCTGAGAGGGATAGAGGGGAGTAGGGTGTGTCTGAGAGGGATAGAGGGTAGTAGGGTGTGTCTGAGAGGGATAGAGGGGAGTAGGGTGTGTCTGAGAGGGATAGAGGGGAGTAGGGTGTGTCTGAGAGGAATAGAGGGGAGTAGGGTGTGTCTGAGAGGGAATAGAGGGGAGTAGGGTGTGTCTGAGAGGGAATACAGGGGAGTAGGGTGTGTCTGAGAGGAATAGAGGGGAGTAGGGTGTGTCTGAGAGGAATAGAGGGGAGTAGGGTGTGCCTGAGTTTTTATGGAATGAGTGAGTGTGCCTGAGAGAGTTATGTATGAGTGAGATGTTCCTAAAAGGGTCAACAGATAATACGTTGTGCTTTAGAGGATTTGTAGTCGGTGGGGTGTGCTTCATACATTCTGGAGTGACCGGGATGTGGCTAATACTTTCAGGAGTGAGTGGGGTGTGGCTGATACTTTCAGGAGTGAGTGGGGTGTTGCTGATACTTTCAGGAGTGAGCGGGGTGTGGCTGATACTTTCAGGAGTGAGTGGGGTGTGGCTGATACTTTCAGGAGTGAGTGGGGTGTGGCTGATACTTTCAGGAGTGAGTGGGGTGTGGCTGATACTTTCAGGAGTGAGTGGGGTGTGGCTGATCCTTTCAGGAGTGAGTGGGGTGTGGCTGATACTTTCAGGAGTGAGTGGGGTGTTGCTGATACTTTCAGGAGTGAGCGGGGTGTGGCTGATACTTTCAGGAGTGAGTGGGGTGTGGCTGATACTTTCAGGAGTGAGTGGGGTGTGGCTGATACTTTCAGGAGTGAGTGGGGTGTGGCTGATACTTTCAGGAGTGAGTGGGGTGTGGCTGATA
Organism: Procambarus clarkii; assembly: GCF_040958095.1. NCBI lineage: Eukaryota > Metazoa > Arthropoda > Malacostraca > Decapoda > Cambaridae > Procambarus > Procambarus clarkii. The sequence goes on along the minus strand of NC_091224.1, from coordinate 8,905,659 downwards.
CTTTCAGGAGAGAGTGGGGTGTTGCTGATACTTTCAGGAGTGAGTGGAGTGTGGCTGATACTTTCAGGAGTGAGCGGGGTGTGGCTGATACTTACAGGAGTGAGTGGAGTGTGGCTGATACTTTCAGGAGTGAGCGCGGTGTGGCTAATACTTTCAGGAGTGAGCGGGGTGTGGCTGATACTTTCAGGAGTGAGCGAGGTGTCCCAGATAGAGACAGAAGTGAGTAGAGGTGAAAGGGTTTACAGAGATCGTTGTGAGGCTCAAAGAGTAATGAATGAGTGGGATGTGTTTTAAATTGTAAATTGAGTATGAGATTTATTTGAGGTTATCCAGAGTGCTTAGAATAGGACTGAGTGGGGTCAGGAGGGAGGGAGGGGAGGGAATTATCAGGAAAAAGCGCCAAGCCTTTACGACTATATAGCACTGGGATGGGGTCAGGACAATGATTTGGGATGTGACGTGGGGGGGAATGGTTCCCAACCACTTGGACGATCGGGGATTGAACACCGACCAGCATGAAGTGAGACCGTCGCTCTACCGTCCAGCCCAAGTGAGAGGGTCAGGAGAAATGGGAAGCTCGAGAGATTCAGGTTATCGTGTCTCTGAGAGCATCAGGAGTGTATTTGAGAAGGATAAGAGTAAGATAAGAGTGTTTGCAGCCAAACAGTTTATGTAAAAGGGTCCAGAGCAAACTGGAATGGTTTGAAAGGATTTTTGAGTGAGTGAGTCACGTCTGAAATTGTTCACGGGTAAATAAAAACTTTCTCGTGGGGATTCAGGAGTGTGTGAAAATTTCCAGCGGAAACTAGGGAGTGTCTAGAATGTAGAGTGCCAAAAAGTCCCAAGGTCTGAAGAGTGAAACAAAAGTCACAGGGGGGAATAGTGTTGGAAAGGACTTGAGTTAGTGAGGAGTGTTTGAAGGTGTCCACAGTAACTGGAGAATGGGTGAAAGGGTCGAGATGGGTGACCATTTCAAACCACCCAGATGGGTTGAAATGGTCTAGGGTGACTGAGAAGTGTGAAGATCAGTAAGGGTCCAGAGTAAAGCCGGAACCGTTAGAAAGAGACCAAGAGCAGTGGTTGAAATGGTTTATGGTTAGTGGGGAGTTTGTCTTTTCCCCACTAACTACTAGATAAGGCCAACGTTCAGAGGGCAGAGCTTGACCGGAGAGATAGGGAGATAAGATGAGAGAGAGTAAGAGTAGGAGAGCGTGAAGTCTTTTATAATTATATATATATATATATATATATTGTGACGGGAGAGTGTTGGAGAATAGATGTTCGGCAGTCCTCCAATGGCAGGTGTCAATGCCTGGTCACACTTACAAAAAAAAGATAGACTGCTTGCCTGTTGTCTGTGGTAAGTGAGAGGGAGGAACACGTAAAACACAAAGTATGAACAATGAAACTTTAATACATTTACTTTAAACATAAATGAAAATAAAGACAAATCTCGGGTAAATGACTGGTGTAATAAAATGACAAAGATAAATGCAAAAAACACAATAGATTAATATTATAATGTGAAATGGTGCTGAGAATATTGGCTAAAGCTGAGACCTCCCTTAGTATACGAAAGCCAGAGAGCTTAGTATGCCAGAGAGAGATGTCAACTCTAAGAGCACAAAGAATATTCTGAAGTTGATGGCTGGTCAGGCTCAGACGTCGACTCATGTAGATGGCGCTGAGGTGCAGTGTGCAGGTGCGCGGTTGGCGAGTCACCAATCAGGAGCAGGCAGGCTGGGATGGGTAATTTGCTGGTTGACGACGAGCCGACATGGAGGGTGTGTGGAGTAAGGGGGTTCTTGGGTACATTTTGCCTCCTGGTCAAAACGTTTTGTGGTACCGGTGACGTAGTTGAATGTAGCATCTTATACTTGTTAATTTGATGTAACTTTAAGTAGGGAAGAGCAGGCTCAATCTCTCTAGAAAGAGATTATCGTCACAATAATATATATTTATATGTATATATATATATATATATATATATATATATATATATATATATATATATATATATATATATATATTGATCTTTGAATTACCATCAACAGTGAAAAGAAACGTAAGAAAGATAGAGAAAATTCGTGTTAGAATTATTAATCTTACTTTTTCGGTCATATTTAATAATATATGTCTACAGGAAAGACTGCTACCAAAATATACTAATATATATATATATATATATATATATATATATATATATATATATATATATATATATATATATGTATGTATATATATATATATATATATATATATATATATATATATATATATATATATATATATATATATATATATATATATATATATCAGAAAACTCTAGACCCCTGAAGGATTCGAACCCGGACAGCCAAGGCCTCCATGCCTCTTGACATGTCCAGTACCATAAGCGCACCTTCGCTACTCCGTCGTCCAAATACAGACGACACCACACAAATACAAAATACGGATAACCTGCAGGGCGTCGCGATCTGCTCCACAACAACCGCTCCACAACACAACAGCGGGACAGTACCACACGGAAAGTACTGCAAGTAACAATTTGTAAATGTAATTCCATCACCTGTACAGTGAGGGGTTATTGTAGTGTTGTGTACGATATTTCCGCCAACAACTCCACTGCCTTTCATTCCACCGGTGATTCCTGTTGAACGATAACGTTATTTCCAACACAATTTTCTTCCTTTATGTGCAGCCTTCCGCTATTGACGAGCATTTGTTACAGTGGAGCATTGTGCTGTCTGATGTGTTCATGTCCGTGCAGGTGCAGCCTGCCCTCTTACCAAATTCATTACAGGATTAAAGGTTCTAGTTAAATTTTAACCACTGTAATATTGACGATTCCAGAGCATCAGATTCGATAGGTTTACTGGGATCCTTAAGCTCAAATGTGTCTAATTAGGCCAAACAATTGTGTTTTTTTGCTGAGTGTCAAATCGCGAGAGCGGGGCGCTGAAGAGGGCCTTATACCCTCTGCACGCAGTTACATCTCATTCCGTGATGAAGGAAACCCAACATTTTCTCTACCTCACCACCTGCAGCTACATGACAACACAGTATTGCACGGTACTAGGCCATAGCAGGATTCCTTGGTATCCCCAGTCATAGCTGTATTGCTGGGTACCCCAGTCATAGCTGTATTGCTGGGTACCCCAGTCATAGCTGTATTGCTGGGTACCCCAGTCATAGCTGTATTGCTAGGTGCCCAGTCATAGCAGTATTGCTGGGTATCCCCAGTCATAGCTGTATTGCTAGGTGCCCAGTAATAGCAGTATTGTTGGTTACCCAGTCATAGCAGTATTGCTGGGTACCCCAGTCATAGCAGTATTGCTGGGTACCCCAGTCATAGTAGTATTGCTGGGTACCCCAGTCCTAGCAGTATTGCTGTGTACCCCAGTCATAGCAGTATTGCTGGGTATCCCAGTCATAGCTGTATTCCTGGGTACCCCAGTCCTAGCAGTATTGCTGGGAACCCAGTCATAGCAGTATTGCTGGGTACCCAGTCATAACAGTATTGTTGGGCACCCAATCATAGCAGTATTGCTGAGTACCCCAGTCATAGTAGTATTGCTGGGTACCCCAGTCATAGCTGTATTGCTGAGTACCTAATCATAGCAGTATTGCTTGGTACCCAGTCATAGCAGTATTGCTGTGTACCAAAGTCATAGTAGTATTGCTGGGTACCCCAGTCATAGCTGTATTGCTGAGTACCTAGTCATAGCAGTATTGCTGGGTACCCCAGTCATAGCTGTATTGCTGAGTACCACAGTCATAGCTGTATTGCTGTGTACCCCAGTCATAGTAGTATTGCTGTGTACCCCAGTCATAGTAGTATTGCTGGGTACCCCAGTCATAGCTGTATTGCTGTGTACCCCAGTCATAGTAGTATTGCTGGGTACCCCAGTCATAGCTGTATTGCTGGGTACCTAGTCATAGCAGTATTGCTAGGTACCCCAGTCATAGCTGTATTGCTGAGTACCACAGTCATAGCAGTATTGCTGTGTACCCCAGTCATAGCTGTATTGCTGGGTACCCCAGTCATAGCTGTATTGCTGGGTACCCCAGTCATAGCTGTATTGCTGGGTACCCCAGTCATAGCTGTATTGCTGGGTACCCCAGTCATAGCAGTATTGCTGTGTACCCCAGTCATAGCTGTATTGCTGGGTACCCCAGTCATAGCTGTATTGCTGGGTACCCCAGTCATAGCTGTATTGCTGGGTACCCCAGTCATAGCTGTATTGCTGGGTACCCCAGTCATAGCAGTATTGCTGGGTACCCAGTCATAGCAGTATTGCTGTGTACCCCAGTCATAGCTGTATTGCTGGGTACCCCAGTCATAGCAGTATTGCTGGGTACCCCAGTCATAGCAGTATTGCTGGGTACCCAGTCATAGCAGTATTGCTGTGTACCCCAGTCATAGCTGTATTGCTGTGTACCCCAGTCATAGCTGTATTGCTGGGTACCCAGTCATAGCAGTATTGCTGAGTACATAGTCATAGCAGTATTGCTGTGTACCACAGTCATAGTAGTATTGCTGTGTACCCCAGTCATAGTAGTATTGCTGGGTACCCAGTCATAGCAGTATTGCTGGGTACACAGTCATAGCAGTATTGCTGTGTACCCCAGCCATAGTAGTATTGCTGGGTACCCCAGTCATAGCTGTATTGCTGAGTACGTAGTCATAGCAGTATTGCTGGGTCTCCAGTCATAGCAGTATTGCTGGGTACCCCAGTCATAGCAGTATTGCTGGGTACCCAGTCATAGCAGTATTGCTGTGTACCCCAGTCATAGCTGTATTGCTGGGTACCCCAGTCATAGCAGTATTGCTGGGTACCCCAGTCATAGCAGTATTGCTGGGTACCCAGTCATAGCAGTATTGCTGTGTACCCCAGTCATAGCTGTATTGCTGTGTACCCCAGTCATAGCTGTATTGCTGGGTACCCAGTCATAGCAGTATTGCTGAGTACATAGTCATAGCAGTATTGCTGTGTACCACAGTCATAGTAGTATTGCTGTGTACCCCAGTCATAGTAGTATTGCTGGGTACCCAGTCATAGCAGTATTGCTGGGTACACAGTCATAGCAGTATTGCTGTGTACCCCAGCCATAGTAGTATTGCTGGGTACCCCAGTCATAGCTGTATTGCTGAGTACGTAGTCATAGCAGTATTGCTGGGTCTCCAGTCATAGCAGTATTGCTGGGTACCCCAGTCATAGCTGTATTGCTGGGTACCCAGTCATAGCAGTATTGCTGAGTACCTAGTCATAGCAGTATTGCTGTGTACCCCAGCCATAGTAGTATTGCTGGGTACCCCAGTCATAGCTGTATTTCTGAGTACCTAGTCATAGCAGTATTGCTGGGTACCCCAGTCATAGTAGTATTGCTGGGTACCCCAGTCATAGCTGTATTGCAGAGTACCTTGTCATAGCAGTATTGCTTGGTACCCAGTCATAGCAGTATTGCTGTGTACCCCAGTCATAGTAGTATTGCTGGGTACCCCAGTCATAGCCGTATTGCTGAGTACCTAGTCATAGCAGTATTGCTGGGTACCCCAGTCATAGCTGTATTGCTGAGTACCTAGTCATAGCAGTATTGCTGGGCACGCAATCATAGCAGTATTGCTGGGTACCCAGTCATAGTAGTATTGCTGAGTACCTAGTCATAGCAGTATTGCTGGGTACCCCAGTCATAGCTGTATTGCTGAGTACCTAGTCATAGCAGTATTGCTGGGCACACAATCATAGCAGTATTGCTGGGTACCCCAGTCATAGCTGTATTGCTGAGTACCTAGTCATAGCAGTATTGCTGGGCACACAATCGTAGCACTATTGCTGGGTACCCCAGTCATAGCAGTATTGCTTGGTACCTAGTCATAGCAGTATTGCTGGGCACACAATCATAGCAGTATTGCTGGGTACCCAGTAATTTCAGAATTACTGCTAATGTCTCACGGACTCCACACGTGCCAGAGCTCCAAGAAGCACATTACTAAGACTCCAACTATGTCACACATAACGACATTCGTAACCCCTGGAGAGCACACACGGTAAGCAATTTCGCAAAACGAATTGCTCTATCATATGTGAACTATCCCCGTAGCCTACCGCCTGCCTCTGGTTGTTGCCTAAGGTGTTGACTCAGGTGTTGCCTCAGGTGTTGTCTCAGGTGTTGCCTCAGGTGTTGACTCAGGTGTTGCCTCAGGTGTTGACTCAGGTGTTGCCTCAGGTGTTGCCTCAGGTGTTGTCTCAGGTGTTGTCTCAGGTGTTGCCTCAGGTGTTGCCTCAGGTGTTGCCTCAGGTGTTGACTCAGGTGTTGCCTCAGGTGTTGACTCAGGTGTTGCCTCAGGTGTTGCCTCAGGTGTTGCCTCAGGTGTTGTCTCAGGTGTTGCCTCAGGTGTTGCCTCAGGTGTTGCCTCAGGTGTTGCCTCAGGTGTTGACTCAGGTGTTGCCTAAGGTGTTGACTCAGGTGTTGACTCAGGTGTTGCCTCAGGTGTTGACTCAGGTGTTGCCTCAGGTGTTGCCTCACGTGTTGCCTCAGGTGTTGCCTAAGGTGTTGCCTCAGGTGTTGCCTCAGGTGTTGCCTCAGGTGTTGCCTCAGGTGTTGACTCAGTTGTTGCCTCAGGTGTTGCCTCAGGTGTTGCCTCAGGTGTTGCCTCAGGTGTTGCCTCAGGTGTTGCCTCAGGTGTTGCCTCAGGTGTTGACTCAGGTGTTGACTCAGGTGTTGACTCAGGTGTTGCCTCAGGTGTTGCCTCAGGTGTTGCCTCGGGTGTTGCCTCAGGTGTTGCCTCATGTGTTGGTCAAACGTCAAATTACCTCATGGGGCACTTACTGGAACACTTGTACCACAAGGATTACCTTAACATTGCCACAAGAACACTCCAACACTGTCACAAGAACACTCCAACACTGCTACAAGAACACTCCAACACTGCTACAAGAACACTCCAACACTGCTACAAGAACACTCCAACACTGCTACAAGAACACTCCAACACTGCTACAAGAACACTCCAACACTGCTACAAGAACACTCCAACACTGCTACAAGAACACTCCAACACTGCTACAAGAACACTCCAACACTGCTACAAGAACACTCCAACACTGCTACAAGAACACTCCAATACTGCTACAAGAACACTCCAACACTGCTACAAGAACACTCCAACACTGCTACAAGAACACTCCAACACTGCTACAAGAACACTCCAACACTGCTACAAGAACACTCCAATACTGCTACAAGAACACTCCAACACTGCTACAAGAACACTCCAACACTGCTACAAGAACACTCCAACACTGCTACAAGAACACTCCAACACTGCTACAAGAACACTCCAACACTGCTACAAGAACACTTCAACACTGCTACAAGAACACTCCAACACTGCTAAAAGAACACTACAACACTGCTACAAGAACACTCCAACACTGCTACAAGAACACTCCAACACTGTCACAAGAACACTTCAACACTGCTACAAGAACACTTCAACACTGCTACAAGAACACTCCAACACTGCTACAAGAACACTCCAACACTGTCACAAGAACACTCCAACACTGCTACAAGAACACTCCAATACTGCTACAAGAACACTCCAACACTGTCACAAGAACACTCCAACATTGCTACAAGAACACTCCAACACTGCTACAAGAACACTCCAACACTGTCACAAGAACACTCCAACACTGCTACAAGAACACTCCAACACTGTCACAAGAACACTCCAATACTGCTACAAGAACACTCCAACTACAAGAACACTCCAACACTGCTACAAGAACACACCAACACTGCTACAAGAACACTCCAACACTGCTACAAGAACACTCCAACACTGCTACAAGAACACTCCAACACTGCTACAAGAACACTCCAACACTGCTACAAGAACACTCCAACACTACTTCAAGAACATTCCAACACTGCTACAATAACGCTCCAACACTGCGACAAGAACATTCCAACACTGCTACAATAACGCTCCAACACTGCTACAAGAACATTCCAACACTGCTACAATAACACTCCAACACTGCTACAATAACACTCCAACATTGCTACAATAACACTGCAACCCAGAAACACCTGCACAAGGACACAAATACCACAAACACCTGCACAAGGACACAAACACCAGCAACACCTGCACAAGGACACAAACACCAAAAACACCTGCACAAGGACACAAACACCAGCAACACCTGCACAAGGACACAAATACCACAAACACCTGCACAAGGACACAAACACCACAAACACCTGCACAAGGACACAAACACCACAAACACCTGCACAAGGACACAAACACCACAAACACCACAAACACCTGCACAAGGACACAAACACCAGAAACACCTGCACAAGGACACAAACACCTGCACAAGGACACAAACACCAGAAACACCTGCATAAGGACACAAACACCACAAACACCTGCACAAGGACACAAACACCACAAACACCTGCACAAGGACACAAACACCAGAAACACCTACACAAGGACACAAACACCAGAAACACCTGCACAAGGACACAAACACCAGAAACACCTGCACAAAGACATAAACAATAGAAACACCTGAACAAGGACACAAACACCAGAAACACCTGCACAAGGACACAAACACAGAAACACCTGCACAAGGACACAAACACAGAAACACCTGCACAAGGACACAAACACCAGAAACACCTGCCCAAGGACACAAACACCTGCACAAGGACACAAACACCAGAAACACCTGCACAAGGACACAAACACCTGCACAAGGACACAAACACCAGAAACACCTGCACTAGGACACAAACACCTGCACAAGGACACAAACACCAGAAACACCTGCACAAGGACACAAACACCAGAAACACCTGCACAAGGACACAAACACCAGAAACACCTGCACAAGGACACAAACACCTGCACAAGGACACAAACACCAGAAACACCTGCATAAAGACACAAACACCAGAAACACCTGCACAAGGACACAAACACCAGAAACACCTGCACAAGGACACAAACACAGAAACACCTGCACAAGGACACAAACACCAGAAACACTTGCACAAGGACACAAACACCAGAAACACCTGCACAAGGACACAAACACAGAAACACCTGCACAAGGACACAAACACCAGAAACACTTGCACAAGGACACAAACACCAGAAACATCTGCACAAGGACACAAACACAGAAACACCTGCATAAGGACACAAACACCAGAAACACCTGCACAAGGACACAAACACCAGAAACACCTGCACAAGGACACAAACACCAGAAACACCTGCACAAGGACACAAACACCTGCACAAGGACACAAACACCAGAAACACCTGCACAAGGACACAAACACCTGCACAAGGACACAAAAACCAGAAACACCTGCACAAGGACACAAACACAGAAACACCTGCACAGGGACACAAACACCAGAAACACCTGCACAAGGACACAAACACAGAAACACCTGCACAAGGACACAAACACCTGCACAGGGACACAAACACCAGAAACACCTGCACAAGGACACAAACACCTGCACAAGGACACAAACACAGAAACACCTGCACAAGGACACAAACACAGAAACACCTGCACAAGGACACAAACACCTGCACAAGGACACAAACACCTGCACAAGGACACAAACACAGAAACACCTGCACAAGGACACAAACACCTGCACAAGGACACAAACACAGAAACACCTGCACAAGGACACAAACACCTGCACAAGGACACAAACACCTGCACAAGGACACAAACACCTGCACAAGGACACAAACACCTGCACAAGGACACAAACACCTGCACAAGGACACAAACACCAGAAACACCTGCACAAGGACACAAACACCAGAAACACCTGCACAAGGACACAAACACCAGAAACACCTGCACAAGGACACAAACACCTGCACAAGGACACAAACACCAGAAACACCTGCACAAGGACACAAACACCTGCACAAGGACACAAACACCAGAAACACCTGCACAAGGACACAAACACCAGAAAAACCTGCACAAGGACACAAACACCTGCACAAGGACACAAACACCACAAACACCTGCACAAGGACACAAACACCTGCACAAGGACACAAACACCACAAACACCTGCACAAGGACACAAACACCAGAAACACCTGCACAAGGACACAAACACCAGCAACACCTGCACAAGGACACAAACACCAGCAAAACCTGCACAAGGACACAAACACCTGCACAAGGACACAAACACCTGCACAAGGACACAAACACCAGAAACACCTGCACAAGGACACAAACACCTGCACAAGGACACAAACACCAGAAACACCTGCACAAGGACACAAACACCAGCAACACCTGCACAAGGACACAAACACCAGAAACACCTGCACAAGTACACAAACACCAGCAACACCTGCACAAGGACACAAACACCAGAAACACCTGCACAAGGACACAAACACCAGAAACACTTGCACAAGGACACAAACACCTGCACAAGGACACAAACACCAGAAACACCTGCACAAGGACACAAACACATGCACAAGGACACAAACACCTGCACAAGGACACAAACACCTGCACAAGGACACAAACACCTGCACAAGGACACAAACACCAGCAACACCTGCACAAGGACACAAACACCAGAAACACCTGCACAAGGACACAAACACCAGCAACACCTGCACAAGGACACAAACACCAGAAACACCTGCACAAGGACACAAACACCAGAAACACCTGCACAAGGACACAAACACCAGCAACACCTGCACAAGGACACAAACACCAGAAACACCTGCACAAGGACACAAACACCAGAAACACCTGCACAAGGACACAAACACCTGCACAAGGACACAAACACCAGAAACACCTGCACAAGGACACAAACACCAGAAACACCTGCACAAGGACACAAACACCAGAAACACCTGCACAAGGACACAAACACCTGCACAAGGACACAAACACCAGAAACACCTGCACAAGGACACAAACACCAGAAAAACTTGCACAAGGACACAAACACCAGAAACACCTGCACAAGGACACAAACACCAGAAACACCTGCACAAGGACACAAACACCTGCACAAGGACACAAACACCAGAAACACCTGCACAAGGACACAAACACCTGCACAAGGACACAAACACCAGAAACACCTGCACAAGGACACAAACACCAGAAACACCTGCACAAGGACACAAACACCAGAAACACCTGCACAAGGACACAAACACCTGCACAAGGACACAAACACCAGAAACCCCTGCACAAGGACACAAACACCTGCACAAGGACACAAACACCAGAAACACCTGCACAAGGACACAAACACCTGCACAAGGACACAAACACCTGCACAAGGACACAAACACCAGAAACACCTGCACAAGGACACAAACACCTGCACAAGGACACAAACACCAGAAACACCTGCACAAGGACACAAACACCAGAAACACCTGCACAAGGACACAAACACCTGCACAAGGACACAAACACCTGCACAAGGACACAAACACCAGAAACACCTGCACAAGGACACAAACACCTGCACAAGGACACAACACCAGAAACACCTGCACAAGGACACAAACACCTGCACAAGGACACAAACACCAGAAACACCTGCACAAGGACACAAACACCTGCACAAGGACACAAACACCTGCACAAGGACACAAACACCAGAAACACCTGCACAAGGACACAAACACCTGCACAAGGACACAAACACCTGCACAAGGACACAAACACCAGAAACACCTGCACAAGGACACAAACACCTGCACAAGGACACAACACCAGAAACACCTGCACAAGGACACAAACACCTGCACAAGGACACAAACACCAGAAACACCTGCACAAGGACACAAACACCTGCACAAGGACACAACACCAGAAACACCTGCACAAGGACACAAACACCTGCACAAGGACCCAACACCAGAAACACCTGCACAAGGACACAAACACCTGCACAAGGACACAAACACCAGAAACACCTGCACAAGGACACAAACGAGACAATATACAGCTCATCTGGGTATTAGTTTTCACACCTGTATGTTATTAACCGCCACCGGCTGACCTCCCAACCTTCCCACTCCCCCTCACCCAGTACCACCCAACACACACACACACACCTTCCCACTCCCCCTCACCCAGTACCACCCAACACACACACACACACACACACACACACACCTTCCCACTCCCCCTCACCCAGTCCCACCCAACACACACACACACACCTTCCCACTCCCCCTCACCCAGTACCACCCAACACACACACACACACACACACCTAGAAGACCTAGACAAGCTGAAGGAATGGTCGAACAAATGGTTGTTAGAGTTTAACACAACCAAATGTAATGTAATGAAGATAGGTGTAGGGAGCAGGAGGCCAGATACAAGGTATCATCTGGGAGAGGAAATTCTTCAGGAGTCAGAGAAGGAAAAAGACTTGGGGGTTGATATCACGCCAGACCTGTCTCCTGCAGCACATATCAAGCGGATAACATCAGCGGCATATGCCAGGCTGGCCAACATACGAACGGCATTCAGAAACTTGTGTAAAGAATCATTCAGAACTTTGTATACCACATATGTCAGGCCAATCCTGGAGTATGCAGCCCCAGCATGGAGTCCATATCTAGTCAAGGATAAGACTAAACTGGAAAAGGTTCAAAGGTTTGCCACCAGACTAGTACCCGAGCTGAGAGGTATGAGCTACGAGGAGAGACTACGGGAATTAAACCTCACTTCGCTGGAAGACAGAAGAGTTAGGGGGGACATGATCACCACATTCAAGATTCTGAAGGGGATTGATAGGGTAGATAAAGACAGTCTATTTAACACAAGGGGAACACGCACAAGGGGACACAGGTGGAAACTGAGTGCCCAAATGAGCCACAGAGATATTAGAAAGAACTTTTTTAGTGTCAGAGTGGTTGACAAATGGAATGCATTAGGAAGTGATGTGGTGGAGGCTGACTCCATACACAGTTTCAAGTGTAGATATGACAGAGCCCGATAGGCTCATGAATCTGTACACCTGTTGATTGACGGTTGAGAGGCGGGACCAAAGAGCCAGAGCTCAACCCCCGCAAACACAACTAGGTGAGTACAACTAGGTGAGTACACACACACACCTTCCCACTCCCCATCACCCAGTACCACCCAACACACACACACACACACACACACACACACACACACCTTCCCACTCCCCCTCACCCAGTACCACCCAACACACACACACACACACACACACACACACACACACACACACACACACACACACACACACACACACACACACACACACCTTCCCACTCCCCATCACCCAGTGCCACCCAACACACACACACACACACACACACGCACACACACACACACACACACACACACACACACACACACACACACACACACACACACACCTTCCCACTCCCCCTCACCCAGTACCACCCAACACACACACACACACACACACACACACACACACACACACACACACACACACACACACACACACACCTTCCCACTCCCCCTCACCCAGTACCACCCAACACACACACACACACACACACACACGCACACACACACACACACACACACACACACACACACACACACACACACACACACACACACACACACACCTTCCCACTCCTCCTCACCCTATACCACCCAACACACACACACACACACACACACACACACACACACACACACACACACACACACACACACACACACACACACACACACACTCACACTCACACAAACCCAACCACCAACCACACCAAGCACTTCCCCTCACTCTCCAACATTGATCCTCCTTCCCCCCCCCCCCTCCCCTGCTTGCCCTCATACTCTCATTTCTCTCTCCACATCTCTCCTCTCTCCAATACACTCATCTCTCTCTCTCTCTCTCTCTCTCTCTCTCTCTCTCTCTCTCTCTCTCTCTCTCTCTCTCTCTCTCTCTCTCTCTCTCTCTCTCTCTCTCCCTCCCCCCCTTCCTCCCTCGTAACTTTTACGCCCTCTTCCCTTCACCCCTCCCTGCACCCACCACTCTCCCTTCCCCTGTCCCCTCACGGCTGTCATCTCCCTCCACCTCCCCTCTAGATTTTCCTCTCATTCTCTCCCCCCTATATCCTCCCCCTATATCCTCCCCCCCCCCTTTTTCCTCCCCCTATATCCTCTCCCCCCCCCCCTATATCCTACTCTCCCCCTGTCTCCCTCCATACCATCTCTCTCTCTCTCTCACTCTCTATCTCCCTCCTCTTTCTCTTCACCTCTCTGATCCTTGTAGTCTAACACTAACCCTCAGGCATGATAATAGGACAACAGAACACAGGTGGAGGAGAGGGACAGGGTGAATCATACATGGAAATGATCGCTCAAGCATGACAGGAACTCAGTGGGGGAAGTGAAAGACATGAGGGAAACCATAAGTCAACTACAGATGGAACTCAGTGCAATTCAGGAGATAAAAAACCTAAAAAAAAAAGTCTTCCTCAGACTCAAGCCCAGGCAACCATCCTCAAGGTAGCAGAGATGTAGCAATGACAGGGACATCTACAATAGGTGCCACCTTTGCTAAAATGTTGAGGAAAAGCCCAGGAGCAATGTCCACAGTCAAGGAAGTTGTAATGAAAGCAGTAACCTCACGGGAGGCAGCGAGATGCACGTACCAGCTAAGGGAAAGGGAAGGAGCTGTAGTTGTGGTAGGTATTAAGAAACAAGAAGGTTCCAGGTAGGAAGAATGCAGGGCTAAGGACAGAGCTGCAGTGTCAGGGATCCTGAAAGAGATACAAATGGAAGGGGCTGAACAATACATAGAAAAGTTTTTTTCCGGATTGGCCAGTATAACAAAGACAAAATTCTATTGATCAAAGTAGTATTCAGGAAGAGCCCATCAAGGAGGACATTCTAGTAAAGAAGAGAAAACTGAAAATGTAAGGAAATGCAGAGAGGTATTCCTTCAGAGAGACATGATCAGGGACGAGATAATGCAGGCAGCAGATGCAAGGAACACAACAGGGACAAGGAGAGGGAAGGGAGCCAGGGAACCTCGGCCTCACACCTAACAATCCCAGAGGGGAGTGGGGAGCCCAAATCCAGCAATTCAGGAACCCCAGGAATCAGGACCTGCAACACCCCAACCCGCCACCCCATAGGAGCAAGCACAAACCCTCCCTTTCCCCTCTACACAATGCCCACAATACCACCCAAGTCTTCCCTCCCCCCTTACCCTGAATACCCACTGCCTCCCCTTCCCCTGGTCTTCCTCCTGTCCCAAGCAGGCCCGGGCAAGATCTAAGCCCTCCTTGCCCCACCCCACCTCCCTCCAATCCCCTGGTAACTACCACACAGAAGGATCAGCTTACCCAAGTAGCCCTGCCCATGGAAAGGCTTCTTTCACTAGTGGAGAGGGTGTGTGAAAATGGATATAGGAAAGTGAGCTTCATGGTAATGTACTCAAACATCAATGGGATTACCAATAAAGCAAGTGAATTGGCGGAAAGGGCGCAGAAAGAAAACCCTGATGTAATAGGACTCACAGAAACAAAATTCTCAGGCATCATATCAAATGCAGTGTACAGGCATCATATCAAATACAAGACTAATACAAATTCAAATACAAATTCTCAGGCATCATACCAAATACAAAACTACTATATAGTAAAGAAAGAGAGGGAAGGGAGAGGAGGAGGAGTGGCCCTGCTGATAAGAAAGGATTGAAATTTTGAAGAGATGGATATTCTGGGCTGTTAAGGATTCAGAGATTACATAACAGGAACTATGACACTGGGTGGACCTAAGATAACAGTAGCAGTCATATACAACCCTCCACTAAATGACAGAAGACCCAGACAGGAGTTCGATAGGAACAATATGGAAACCATTAATATAATAGAGAGAGTAGCTTCAGTTGCCTGCAGGAATGGATCCAGACATAGGGAATTGCCCTATCATGGGCAATTTCAACCATGGAAAGATAGACTAGGAGAATGGGAAACCACATGGAGGTGCAGATACATGGAGAGGTAAACTCTTGGAAGTGGCAACAAGAAACGTTCTGAATCAACATGTCAAGGGGACCACAAGAAGAACAAGAATGAGAGACAATGACGATGCAACTAGACTCAACCTGATATTCATCTAGAATGAGTCAGAAATAAGGGAAGTCAAATTTGAAGCCCCCATAGGAATGAGTGACCACTGTGTAATGACATTTAAGTTTCTGGTGGAGGTAGGGATAACATATCCAGGGATTGGATCGGAAGGGAAAAGTCTAAATTAACGAAGTTGAAAATATAACGAGATGAGGAACTTCCTAATAGGAATACCATGGGAATCTTTACTCAGGAATCCTTACACCAGTTGACTGACAGATGAGAGGCGGGACCAAACGGCCACAGCTCAACCCCAGCAAGCTCAACTAGGTGAGTACAACTAGGTGAGTACAACTAGGTGAGTACAACTAGGTGAGTACAACTAGGTGAGTACAACTAGGTGAGTACAACTAGGTGAGTACCAGCAACACCTGCAGGACACAAACACCAGCAACACCTGCACAAGGACACAAACACCAACAACACCTGCACAAGAACACAAACCACCACCAGCATAAGAACACAAAAACAACCAACAGCTGCACAAGGACACAAACACCAGCAACACCTGCACTAGGACACAAACACCAACAACACCTGCACTAGGACACAAACACCAACAACACCTGCACAAGGACACAAACACCAGCAACACCTGCACAAGGACACAAACACCAACAACACCTGCACTAGGACACAAACACCAACAACAGCTGCACTAGGACACAAACACCAACAACAGCTGCACTAGGACACAAACACCAGCAACACCTGCACAAGGACACAAACACCAACAACAGCTGCACAAGGACACAAACACCAGCAACACCTGCACAAGGACACAAACACCAGCAACACCTGCACAAGGACACAAACACCAACAACACCTGCACAAGGACACAAACACCAGCAACACCTGCACAATGACACAAACACCAGCAACACCTGCACAAGGACACAAGCACCAGCAACACCTGCACAAGGACACAAACACCAGCAACACCTGCACAAGGACACAAACACCAGCAACACCTGCACATGGACACAAACACCAGCAACACCTGCACAAGGACACAAACACCAGCAACACCTGCACTAAGACACAAACACCAGCAACACCTGCACAAGGACACAAACACCAGCAACACCTGCTCAAGGACACAAACACCAGCAACACCTGCTCTTCACACAGGCCCTCACTAATCACGTTATCACTCAACAAAGTTATCAAGACACCATACACACTCAAGTATCTATTAAGCAGTTTCCAATATTCATATATAAAGGATAACGCTACGTGCAGAAACTCAAAAATTATTTTGGGCAGTGTAAATCTGAGCGACTAAACTCTCCAGTGTGGGTCGCAACACCAATGGTATAGAGATTATATTTATGAATTCTGGGTGTGTTTTATATATATATATATATATATATATATATATATATATATATATATATATATATATATATATATATATGCGAACAAGCCTGAATGGTCCCCAGGACATATGCAACTGAAAACTCACACCCCAGAAGTGACTCGAACCCATACTCCCAGAAGCAATGCATCTGGTATGTACAAGACGCCTTAATCCACTTGACCATCACGACCGGACATAATGAGGTGATAGCCGAGGCTATTTGAACCACCCCACCGCCGGCACTCGGATAGTTATCTTGGGCATAGCATTTTACCAAATCACCTCATTCTTTGGGGCAACACGTGAGGAACACAAATGTTCCTCACGTGTTGCCCCAAAGAATGAGGTGATTTGGTAAAATGCTATGCCCAAGATAACTATCCGAGTGCCGGCGGTGGGGTGGTTCAAATAGCCTCGGCTATCACCTCATTATGTCCGGTCGTGATGGTCAAGTGGATTAAGGCGTCTTGTACATACCAGATGCATTGCTTCTGGGAGTATGGGTTCGAGTCACTTCTGGGGTGTGAGTTTTCAGTTATATATATATATATATATATATTGTCCGGGAGTTGAACCCGGGACCTCCCGGACAGGCCCCCATATAACTTGTGACGGTAACGCGTTGGTGTTCGGCTGTTTAAGGCTAGGGGTATGGCCTCGTCACATAGTTATAAAAAAAAATAGAAAAAACTGGAACTTCGTCTGTGGTAAGGTAAGGAGAAGACACACAAAACACAAGTAAACTTTAACAATGAAATTTTAATTACGTTAATTAAATCAAAACATGAATAAAATGCACAAACAAATTATTATAATAAAATCAATCAAAATAATAAGAATAATTAGATGACACAATGAAAAATTACGTTAAGGCAAAATAACAAGAAGTGCAATACAAAGTAAATGGGAGGTGTTGGAATATTGGCTTTAAGCCACCACTTCTCTCAGTACACGCTAGCGTCTAGCCGGGAGGAGTGGTGACAACGAGAGCACTGAACATTCTCAAGAATAGGGTTTATTGGCACAGAGTTACACACCTGGGGTTTGTCCATGACGATCAGGTTGGTCGGTTGCAGGTCTTCTGCCAAGTCGTTGCCTAGGAGAAGTTGCACTCCAGGCATGGGAAAAGGCTTTTCCCTGACGGCGACTTGGACTTCCCCGTTCACGTAGGGACAATCCAGGTGGACTCTGGCGAGAGGGTATGGAGTGGTAGCAGTGAGGTCAGTGATGAAGACTGTTTTCCTGGTGTAGACGATGTTGGGCACAGCCGACTTCAAGATGATCGATTGTAGAGCCGCTGTGTCCCTCAAGATCTTCAATTTGAAACGTCCCTCCGGATTTGAACCGTTGGCAGAGACAGTTCCAGTATACAGGTGGTTACTGAAAAGAGAAAGATCATTAACATCAACACCAACATTCATCACAGGCTTACCGGACTTAGGAGGAGTTGGTTTGGGTCTTTGTTGGTCAGTGGTTCCCTTGTATTGAGACTTACCACACTTGTCTATGGTATGTCCATAGAGTCTACAATACTTGCAGTACAGTTGTGAACCAGCTTGATCGGGGCTCACCTTCTCGTAACTGTACCACGACTTCTTACTGGAGGATGGTTCGGGTGTCAGCCGGTGGATGAGGCTGTAAGTGTCAGCCGACTTAGCACACTTCAGGTAGTCGGTTTCTTCTTTATCTGCTAAGTAGAGGCGGACAGGAGGTGGCACACGTCTCAAGAATTCTTCAACAAGCATCAGGTTGACGAGTTCTGTAAAAGTAGAGACATGTGCTGCTTCCAGCCATTTCATGAAATACCTCCGTTTCGTGTTAGCAAACTCAAGGAAGGTAGTGGTACTTGCCTTCAGGTGGTCACGGAATTTCCTTCTATAACTTTCTGTGGAAAGTAGGTAGGCGTCCAACACTGCTTGTTTCAGAGTGTAGTAGTCATTCTCAGACGCCAAAGTACTGAGTGTGACTGCAGCTCTACCTGTAAGATGGACTCTGAGAAGTGTGGCCCATTGGTCGACAGGCCAACTGAGTATGTTCCAGCAGAGGTTCAAGAGAGTGATGAAGTTTCTCCTCCGGTTCTCGTGACCACCCGTGCACAAGCCGCACGTCCACAGCCAGCTGACTCTACTGCTACCGCTGTCCCTCAAGACCCTCAGAAACTCCCCCCGCATCTGACCAAGTTGGAGTTCCGTAAGTTGCAGAGGGAAGATCTTACTTTAACACCATTGTTTTTCCAGGCTGAGACTCAACCATGGGAATTCCATGGTTGATATATATATATCAATATATATATCAATATATATCAATATATATATCAATATATATATATATATATATATATATATATATATATATATATATATATATATATATATATATATATATATATAACTAACCTGGGTTTTGCAAGTGTAAGTATGATTCACAAGTGTGAGTGTGAGTCACAAGTGTGAGTGTGAGTCACAGGTGTGAGTGTGAGTCACAAGTGTGACTGCGACTCACAAGTGTGAGTGTGACTCACAAGTGTGAGTGTGACTCACAACTGTGAGTATGAGTCACAAGAGTGAGTGTGAGTCACAAAAGTGTGACTGATAAGAGTGAATATGATCCCAAGTGTGAGTGTGAGTGTCAGTGTGAGTGTGAGTGCCAGTGTGAGTGTCAGTGTGAGTGTGAGTGTCAGTGTCAGTGTTAGTGTGAGTGTCAGTGTGAGTGTGAGTGTCAGTGTGAGTGTGAGTCACAAGTGTGAGTGTGAGTCACAAGTGTGAGTGCAAGTCACCCAGGAGCCTGAACAGCAATAAAGCCTGTATCTAAATTTGATGAAAAACATGAATTTTAGTCTTGAATTAATTAATTTGTTATTGATCTGGATTCATTCCTCTATGTATTAATTTACCTGTGCTTTACTTTATAGTTTGATGTACCATTTAATACACAAGTGGAGCGTTGCCACCTGTCCTTCCCACAGCTGGGTGTATTGGACAGAGCCCCACCTGTCCTCCCACAGCTGGGTACACTGGACAGAGCCCCACCTGTCCTCCCACAGCTGGGTGTACTGGACAGAGCCCCACCTGTCCTCCCACAGCTGGGTGTACTGGACAGATCCCCACCTGTCCTCCCACAGCTGGGGGCACTGGACAGAGCCCCACCTGTCCTCCCACAGCCGGGTGTACTGGACAGAGCCCCACCTGTCCTCCCACAGCTGGGTGTACTGGACAGAGCCCCACCTGTCCTCCCACAGCCGGGTGCACTGGACAGAGCCCCACCTGTCCTCCCACAGTCGGGTGCACTGGACAGAGCCCCATCTGTCCTCCCACAGCTGGGTGTACTGGACAGAGCCCCACCTGTCCTCCCACAGCTGGGTGTACTGGACAGAGCCCCACCTGTCCTCCCACAGCCGGGTGTACTGGACAGAGCCCCACCTGTCCTCCCACAGCTGGGTGTATTGGACAGAGCCCCACCTGTCCTCCCACAGCCGGGTGGACTGGACAGAGCCCCACCTGTCCTCCCACAGCTGGGTGTACTGGACAGAGCCCCACCTGTCCTCCCACAGCTGGGTGTACTGGACAGAGCCCCACCTGTCCTCCCACAGCTGGGTGTACTGGACAGAGCCCCACCTGTCCTCCCACAGCCGGGTGTACTGGACAGAGCCCCACCTGTCCTCCCACAGCTGGGTGTACTGGACAGAGCCCCACCTGTCCTCCCACAGCTGGGTGTACTGGACAGAGCCCCACCTGTCCTCCCACAGCTGGGTGTACTGGACAGAGCCCCACCTGTCCTCCCACAGCTGGGTGTACTGGACAGAGCCCCACCTGTCCTCCCACAGCTGGGTGTACTGGACAGAGCCCCACCTGTCCTCCCACAGCTGGGTGTACTGGACAGAGCCCCACCTGTCCTCCCACAGCTGGGTGTACTGGACAGAGCCCCACCTGTCCTCCCACAGCCGGGTGTACTGGACAGAGCCCCACCTGTCCTCCCACAGCTGGGTGTACTGGACAGAGCCCCACCTGTCCTCCCACAGCTGGGTGTACTGGACAGAGCCCCACCTGTCCTCCCACAGCTGGGTGTACTGGACAGAGCCCCACCTGTCCTCCCACAGCTGGGTGTACTGGACAGAGCCCCACCTGTCCTCCCACAGCTGGGTGTACTGGACAGAGCCCCACCTGTCC
The DNA here is from genome assembly GCF_040958095.1 of Procambarus clarkii. NCBI lineage: Eukaryota > Metazoa > Arthropoda > Malacostraca > Decapoda > Cambaridae > Procambarus > Procambarus clarkii. The sequence continues at coordinate 8,883,901 of NC_091224.1, read as the reverse complement.
TCCCACAGCCGGGTGTACTTGACAGAGCCCCACCTGTCCTCCCACAGCCGGGTGGACTGGACAGAGCCCCACCTGTCCTCCCACAGCTGGGTACATTGGACAGATCCCCACCTGTCCTCCCACAGCTAGGGGCACTGGACAGATCCCCACCTGTCCTCCCACAGCTGGGTGCACTGGACAGAGCCCCACCTGTCCTCCCACAGCTGGGTGCACTGGACAGATCCCCACCTGTCCTCCCACAGCTGGGTGCACTGCACAGAGCCCCACCTGTCCTCCCACAGCCGGGTGTACTGGACAGAGCCCCACCTGTCCTCCCACAGCTGGGTGCACTGGACAGAGCCCCACCTGTCCTCCCACAGCTGGGTACATTGGACAGATCCCCACCTGTCCTCCCACAGCTGGGGGCACTGGATAGAGCCCCACCTGTCCTCCCACAGCTGGGTACATTGGACAGATCCCCACCTGTCCTCCCACAGCTGGGGGCACTGGATAGAGCCCCACCTGTCCTCCCACAGCTGGGTACACTGGACAGAGCCCCACCTGTCCTCCCACAGCTGGGTGCACTGGACAGAGCCCCACCTGTCCTCCCACAGCTGGGTGTACTGGACAGAGCCCCACCTGTCCTCCCACAGCCGGGTGTACTGGACAGAGCCCCACCTGTCCTCCCACAGCTGGGTGCACTGGACAGAGCCCCACCTGTCCTCCCACAGCTGGGTACACTGGACAGATCCCCACCTGTCCTCCCACAGCTGGGTGCACTGGACAGAGCCCCACCTGTCCTCCCACAGCTGGGTGCACTGGACAGAGCCCCACCTGTCCTCCCACAGCCGGGTACACTGGACAGATCCCCACCTGTCCTCCCACAGCCGGGTGCACTGGACAGAGCCCCACCTGTCCTCCCACAGCCGGGTGCACTGGACAGAGCCCCACCTGTCCTCCCACAGCCGGGTGGACTGGACAGAGTAACGTTATTGCACCAGTCCGCGAATATTGCATTGTGTGTGTGCCCGGAGTTAACACATGAATCCGAAGCTCCAATAATATCGACAAATAAATAAAGGATTGACGCAAAATCCGCCTTCGTGAGGGAGGTTCTCACTGTAAGGTCATGGGTCATGACCTAGCATGGGGCTGTGGCTAGGGTAGTGACACGGCCCCTGCATGGGGCTGTGGCTAGGGTAGTGACACGACCCCTGCATGGGGCTGTGGTCACGACCCCTGCATGGGGCTGTGGCTAGGGTAGTGACACGACCCCTGCATGGGGCTGTGGCTAGGGTAGTGACACGACCCCTGCATGGGGCTGTGGCTAGGGTAGTGACACGACCCCTGCATGGGGCTGTGGCTAGGGTAGTGACCCGACCCCTGCATGGGGCTGTGGTCACGACCACCTGCATGGGGCTGTGGCTAGGGTAGTGACACGACCCCTGCATGGGGCTGTGGCTAGGGTAGTGACACGACCCCTGCATGGGGCTGTGGCTAGGGTAGTGACACGACCACCTGCATGGGGCTGTGGTCACGACCCCTGCATGGGGCTGTGGTCACGACCCCTGCATGGGGCTGTGGTCACGACCCCTGCATGGGGCTGTGGCAAGGGTAGTGACACGACCACCTGCATGGGGCTGTGGTCACGACCCCTGCATGGGGCTGTGGTCACGACCCCTGCATGGGGCTGTGGTCACGACCCCTGCATGGGGCTGTGGCTAGGGTAGTGACACGACCACCTGCATGGGGCTGTGGCTAGGGTAGTGACACGACCACCTGCATGGGGCTGTGGCTAGGGTAGTGACACGACCACCTGCATGGGGCTGTGGTCACGACCCCTGCATGGGGCTGTGGTCACGACCCCTGCATGGGGCTGTAGCTAGGGTAGTGACACAACCCCCTGCATGGGGCTGTGGTCACGACCCCTGCATGGGGCTGTGGCTAGGGTAGTGGCACGACCACCTGCATGGGGCTGTGGCTAGGGTAGTGACACAACCCCCTGCATGGGGCCGTGGTCACGACCCCTGCATGGGGCTGTGGCAAGGGAAGTGACACGACCACCTGCATGGGGCTGTGGTCACGACCCCTGCATGGGGCTGTGGTCACGACCCCTGCATGGGGCTGTGGTCACGACCCCTGTATGGGGCCGTGGTCACGACCCCTGCATGGGGCCGTGGTCACGACCCCTGCATGGGGCTGTGGTCACGACCCCTGCATGGGGCCGTGGTCACGACCCCTGCATGGGGCTGTGGTCACGACCCCTGCATGGGGCCGTGGTCACGACCCCTGCATGGGGCCGTGGTCACGACCCCTGCATGTGGCTGTAGTCACGACCCCTGCATGGGGCTGTGGTCACGACCCCTGCATGGGGCCGTGGTCACGACCCCTGCATGGGGCCGTGGTCACGACCCCTGCATGGGGCCGTGGTCACGACCCCTGCATGGGGCCGTGGTCACGACCCCTGCATGGGGCTGTGGTCACGACTCCTGCATGGGGCCGTGGTCACGACCCCTGCATGGGGCTGTGGTCACGACCCCTGCATGGGGCTGTGGCTAGGGTAGTGACACGACCCTTGCATGGGGCTGTGGCTAGGGTAGTGACACGACCACCTGCATGGGGCTGTGGGTAGGGTAGTGACACGACCCCTGCTTGGGGCTGTGGCTAGGGTAGTGACACGACCACCTGCATGGGGCTGTGGCTAGGGTAGTGACAAAACCCCCTGCATGGGGATGTGGTCACTACCCCTGCATGGGGCCGTGGTCACGACACCTGCAAGGGGCTGTGGCTAGGGTAGTGACACGACCACCTGCATGGGGATGTGGTCACTACCCCTGCATGGGGCTGTGGTCACGACCCCTGCATGGGGCCGTGGTCACGACACCTGCATGGGGCCGTGGTCACGACCCCTGCATGGGGCCGTGGTCACGACCCCTGCATGGGGCTTTGGTGACGACCCCTGCATGGGGCCGTGGTGACGACCCCTGCATGGGGCCGTGGTCACGACCCCTGCATGGGGCCGTGGTCACGACCCCTGCATGGGGCTGTGGTCACGACTCCTGCATGGGGCTGTGGCTAGGGTAGTGACACGACCACCTGCATGGGGCTGTGGTCACGACCCCTGCATGGGGCTGTGGTCACGACCCCTGCATGGGGCTGTGGTCACGACCCCTGCATGGGGCCGTGGTCACGACCCCTGCATTTAGGCCGTGGTCACGACCCCTGCATGGGGCTGTGGTCACGACCCCTGCATGGGGCTGTGGTTACGACCCCTGCATGGGGCTGTGGTCACGACCCCTGCATGGGGGTGCGGCATGGTAAGAACATGATATACTTGCACGTCGCCTCTGATAACCTCCTATCAACTGCCACAAACTTCCTGCCCCATACAGGAAGTGTATGGGGCAGTTAGAGTTAGGGTATGGGATAGTTAGGGTATGGGGCAGTTAGGGTAAGGGGCGGGTAATATATGGGTCTGGTAGTGTATGGAGCAGGCAGTTCCCAAAGTTTTCATCATTGCTTCCTATCAGTAAATCCTCCTGCTCTGCTAGTGTTCTCTACACCCATGTTCTTTACATCACTGTTCCCTTTGTTCACTGCCTCCAGTATACATGTTCTCTATGAAGGTAGAGAAGACACCCAATTGAAAGTTCAGTGAATTAAAATCTATTTTTTGGATGTAACCTTCATCCTTTCTCAAGGTGTTGAATACAAAGTTCTCAAGGTGCTGTATACAGTGTTCTCAAGGTGTATACAATGTTCTCATGGTGCGGTATACAGTGTTCTCATGATGGTGTATACAGTGTTCTCATGGTGCGGTATACAGTGTTCTCATTGTGAGGTATACAGTGTTCTCGTGGTGCGGTATACAGCGTTCTCAATGAGCGGTATACAGTGTTCAGCCATTGTATGCCGTCAGAACAATGTACAGCACCTTGAGAAAGGATGTAGGTTATCTTGAGATGATTTCGGGGCTTTTTATTAGTGTCCCCGCGGCTCGGTCCTCGACCAGGCCTCCACCCCCAGGAAGCAGCCCGTGACAGCTGACTAACACCCAGGTACCTATTTTACTGCAAGGTAACAGGAGCATAGGGTGAAAAAACTCTGCCCATTGTTTCTCGCCAGCGCCCGGGATCGAACCCGGGAACACAGGATCACAAGTGCAGCGTGCTGTCCGCTCGGCCGACAGGAGCCCCGGCTCCCGTCCTGTCCTCATATCCTTGTCCGGGACTCCTGCCCTCATATCCTTGCCCTGGGCTCCTGTCCTCATATCCTTGCCCGGGGCTCCTGTCCTCATATCCTTGCCCGGGGCTCCTGTCCTCATATCCTTGCCCGGGGCTCCTGTCCTCATATCCTTGTCCGGGGCTCCTGTCCTCATAACCTTGTCCGGGGCTCCTGTCCTCATATCCTTGTCCGGGGCTCCTGTCCTCATATCCTTGCCCGGGGCTCCTGTCCTCATATCCTTGTCCGGGGCTCCTGTCCTCATAACCTTGTCCGGGGCTCCTGTCCTCATATCCTAGCCCGGGGCTCCTGTTCTCATATCCTTGCCCGGGGCTCCTGTCCTCATATCCTTGTCCGGGGCTCCTGTCCTCATATCCTTGTCCGGGGCTCCTGTCCTCATATCCTTGCCCGGGGCTCCTGTCCTCATATCCTTGTCCGGGGCTCCTGTCCTCATAACCTTGTCCGGGGCTCCTGTCCTCATATCCTAGCCCGGGGCTCCTGTTCTCATATCCTTGCCCGGGGCTCCTGTCCTCATATCCTTGCCCGGGGCTCCTGTCCTCATATCCTTGCCCGGGGCTCCTGTCCTCATATCCTTGCCCGGGGCTCCTGTCCTCATATCCTTGCCCGGGGCTCCTGTCCTCATATCCTTGCCCGGGGCTCCTGTCCTCATATCCTTGCCCGGGGCTCCTGTCCTCATATCCTTGCCCGGGGCTCCTGTCCTCATATCCTTGCCCGGGGCTCCTGTCCTCATATCCTTGCCCGGGGCTCCTGTCCTCATATCCTAGTCATGTAGGTTTTATCGGATAATTTATTATTTAATTCATTTAAACCTGAAGTTGGTCTTTCCTTCATCCTCACTCAAACACTTCGGCTTTGTCGTAAGTATTCTCATTGTTCCCTATTTCACTGTTCCCTAATTCACTGTTGGCTATATTACTGTTCCTTATTTTTCTGTTCCGTTAATCTCTTTTAATGATCACAGTTACCAATATAATTTTTCCCATAAACGCTGTTCCTTAGCCCTCCATGTTCCGTGCACTATTTCTCCAATGATTAACCCCGTCCCTTCCCGAATCCTTATCCTGACCCCCTTCCAAGTGCTGTGTAGTCATAATGGCTTGGCGCTTCCCCCCCCCCCCCTGATAGTTCACTTCGCTACTAATGATTAACTTCCCGACGCTGTTCTACAAACCACTGTTACCAACGCCTCACTATCACCTTCGTTATAAGTGTTCCACTCCCACTCTCCTAGGACACAGCACAGTGTCGTAGTGCCAGGTTTGTCCACTACGGGCTCACCATAGCCCGTGCTACTTGCCCCGCTCCTGTGCCAGGTAAGTCCACTACGGGCTCACCATAGCCCGTGCTACTTGCCCCGCTCCTGTGCCAGGTAAACTATGGACTCACCATAGCCCGTGCTACTTGCCCCGCTCCTGTGCCAGGTAAACTATGGGCTCACCATAGCCCGTGCTACTTGCCCCGCTCCTGTGCCAGGTAAACTATGGGCTCACCATAGCCCGTGCTACTTGCCCCGCTCCTGTGCCAGGTAAGCTACGGGCTCACCATAGCCCGTGCTACTTGCCCCGCTCCTGTGCCAGGTAAGCTATGGGCTCACCATAGCCCGTGCTACTACTTAGAACTTGTTCTGAGTAGCTGAATCTACAACAAAACTCTTCTACGGTGGGAGAGGTTTGTTCACAATGTTCTCACGGTTCTCAATGCCTCTCATGTTCCTGGGTGGAACATGAGAGGCAATACAAGAGCTGGAAGCCACGTCCCTCGGAGTACACACTACACCCTCCCCCCCCCCCCCTGGAGAGGTCCTCACCAGTACACCTCTACAGGTCCACTAACCCCGCTATAAACACTCCACGTGTATGGTTGAAGCCAACACTGAGACCGACTGAAGTCTACAGTCAGACTCTTGGTAATTGAATTTGATATAATGAGCTGTTACTTCCCTCCCCGTGCATTCTGATATCTTGCTCCGGATGGCTTTCAAATCCAGACTATCACAATTCGTTCACTCAATCATGAACACCGTTCGTCCGCTTCGTGATCCAGGCACAGTCCTTTATTCTGCCCTCATATCCTTGCCCGGGGCTCCTGTCCTCATATCCTTGTCCGGGGCTCCTGTCCTCATATCCTTGTCCGGGGCTCCTGTCCTCATATCCTTGTCCGGGGCTCCTGTCCTCATATCCTTGTCCGGGGCTCCTTGTCCTCATATCCTTGTCCGGGGCTCCTGTCCTCATATCCTTGCCCGGGGCTCCTTGTCCTCATATCCTTGTCCGGGGCTCCTGTCCTCATATCCTTGCCCGGGGCTCCTGTCCTCATATCCTTGTCTGGGGCTCCTGTCCTCATATCCTTGTCCGGGGCTCCTTGTCCTCATATCCTTGTCCGGGACTCCTGTCCTCATATCCTTGTCCGGGGCTCCTGTCCTCATATCCTTGCCCGGGGCTCCTTGTCCTCATATCCTTGTCCGGGGCTCCTTGTCCTCATATCCTTGTCCGGGGCTCCTGTCCTCATATCCTTGCCCGGGGCTCCTGTCCTCATATCCTTGCCCGGGGCTCCTGTCCTCATATCCTTGTCTGGGGCTCCTGTCCTCATATCCTTGTCCGGGGCTCCTGTCCTCATATCCTTGCCCGGGGCTCCTTGTCCTCATATCCTTGTCCGGGGCTCCTTGTCCTCATATCCTTGTCCGGGGCTCCTTGTCCTCATATCCTTGCCCGGGGCTCTTTGTCCTCATATCCTTGTCCGGGGCTCCTTGTCCTCATATCCTTGTCCGGGGCTCCTGTCCTCATATCCTTGTCCGGGGCTCCTGTCCTCATATCCTTGCCCGGGGCTCCTTGTCCTCATATCCTTGCTCGGGGCTCCTGTCCTCATATCCTTGTCCGGGGCTCCTGTCCTCATATCCTTGTCCGGGGCTCCTGTCCTCATATCCTTGCCCGGGGCTCCTTGTCCTCATATCCTTGCCCGGGGCTCCTGTCCTCATATCCTTGTCCTGGGCTCCTGTCCTCATATCCTTGCCCAGGGCCCCTGTTCTCATATCCTTGCCCGGGGCTCCTGTCCTCATATTCTTGCCCGGGGCTCCTGTCCTCATATCCTTGCCCGGGGCTCCTGTCCTCATATCCTTGCCCGGGGCTCCTGTCCTCATATCCTTGCCCGGGGCTCCTGTCCTCATACATATCCTAGTCATGGGCTCCTGTCCTCATATCCTAGTCATGGGCTCCTGTCCTCATATCTTTTCCAAGGGCTCCTGTCCTCATATCCTTGCCATGGGCTCCTGTCCTCATATCCTTGCCCGGGGCTCCTGTCCTCATACATATCCTAGTCATGGTCTCCTGTCCTCATATCCTAGTCATGGGCTCCTGTCCTCATACATATCCTAGTCATGGGCTCCTGTCCTCATATCCTAGTCATGGGCTCCTGTCCTCATATCATAGTCATGGGCTCAAGAATCTTGCTTCCTGAGCACGTTCTTCTGTTATTTACACTTCTATTACAAATATGATGTACAAGTTCATCAGCATAAGATATGTCTTTTGATAAATAATAAAATAAATCCCACAAGAAAATGGGACACAACATTTCAGGTTCTTGTTTCCGGATCAGGACGGAGTTCCAATACAATTTCAGTGGAGTTTGGAGTCAGGCCAAACCTGCTCATCCATGGATGACTGGAGCGGGCATTGATGTCTGAAGTCGCCATTGATGTCTGTAGTCCCCATGGCTGTCACAGGCAAAAAAGGCAAAATGTGGATGGTGAGCAGTCGCCAGAAAATGGAAAATAGGGTGAGTCCGGAGACATCTGGGACCCTTAAAGATGATCCTGGAGAGGATTTCCAACAAACAGGAAATCTCGGGAAAAAGCTTTTCACGTGAGAAGCTTACACAAAGCTTAAAGTATTTGGGTTGGGGCTCCGGGAAGATTCCTTCGTGTCATATTCAACTCAGACATTAAAGAAAAATCAATATAAAGGAAAGTCTATTGAAATACATTAAGACAGCTTCTAGATATCTTGATCTCCACTTGATGTCAGGGATTTTTCTTACAGTTTCTGTTCTTGACGTTAAGGAATTTTCTTGACGTCTTGATATAGTGTTCATATCAATATATCTACTTCACGTTTCATGCAGGTCGGTGTTCAATCCCCGACCATCCAAGTGGGTTGGGCATCATTCCTTTCCATCATCCCATCCCAAATCCTTATCCTCATATATTCTCTGTGGTATATAGTCGTAATAGCTTGGTGCTTTCCCTTGATAGTTCCCTGCCTCCCTTCTTCATGACATCCACTGATGAGCTGTTATCTTTTGAAAGCCGTAATATGATATCCTCGTGGGAATATTCATAAAGATTTTGCTTATATTACTATAAATTTTGTCTTTCTTTTTGCTTATATTCCTAAGGATTTTGCTTTCTTCTTCGCATCAACAAATATTTTTCACCTACAAAATAGTGTTGAAAGCAATATATATCTTCTTAGATATCCCATTAGTGACAAACTTACACAGCTTGAATTTATATATAATCAACATTCCTCTTTCCTCAGAGGCCATGCAAAGTGGCCTTCACTTTGTATGTTCTAATAATTATGTTCCACCAGAGGCAAGCTCTTCCATACTCACCCAATGGAAGGGTATTGTTCCATCAGAGGCAAGCTCTTCCATACTCACCCAATGGAAGGGTATTGTTCCACCAGAGGCAAGCTCTTCCATACCCACCCAATGGAAGGGTATTGTTCCATCAGAGGCAAGCTCTTCCATACTCACCCAATGGAAGGGTATTGTTCCACCAGAGGCAAGCTCTTCCATACCCACCCAATGGAAGGGTAGTGTTCCACCAGAGGCAAGCTCTTCCATACTCACCCAATGGAAGGGTATTGTTCCACCAGAGGCAAGCTCTTCCATACTCACCCAATGGAAGGGTATTGTTCCACCAGAGGCAAGCTCTTCCATACTCACCCAATGGAAGGGTAGTGTTCCACCAGAGGCAAGCTCTTCCATACCCACCCAATGGAAGGGTAGTGTTCCACCAGAGGCAAGCTCTTCCATACCCACCCAATGGAAGGGTAGTGTTCCACCAGAGGCAAGCTCTTCCATACCCACCCAATGGAAGGGTAGTGTTCCACCAGAGGCAAGCTCTTCCATACCCACCCAATGGAAGGGTAGTGTTCCACCAGAGGCAAGCTCTTCCATAACCACCCAATGGAAGGGTAGTGTTCCACCAGAGGCAAGCTTTTCCATACTCACTCAATACAAGGGTATTGGTTTCACAATAAATTCACTTAACTAAGAAACGATGACAAGTACACAATATAGATTACACGAAATTTGTTGTTTGTATAATTTTGTATAAGGAACACTTTTTTGTATGAAAACCTTTGTCAGTTTAAGTTTAAAGGTTTTGTTAGATAAATCACATAATTTACACTTGGTTGTGTAATTCGGTAAAGATGATTTGAGTTTGGATTACTTTCTGAATGGATTGAGTGACGTCTTGACCTTAAGATGCTAATATAAACAGAGGAAACAATGTTTATCTTCCCCTCCGCTAGCCTAACCACTCGGTAGAGCTGACAATCTCTCTTCTTGCTGGTCCACGTTCAATCCCCGACCGTCAAAGTGGTCGGCCAATATTCCTTCCCCGCGTCCCATCCCAAATCCTTATCCTCATGTCCCTTCTGAAGGATATATAGTCGTAATATCTTAATATTTTATCCTAATTCCCTCCCGTTCCCACCGCTAATATTTGACAAGCTATCTCATTCATGATGAACCAGACCTGGTGAATTGTTCGAAGCATTTCAAATTCGATATCTTTAGCTAGCACTAACAAGCATAAACGGTGTTTGTTTTGATCTTTGAGTCACTGCTACTTCCCTTGCTAAACGTATTTTATTGCATAATTATCTCACAAGCTGTTGGAGTTTCACGTCTCGAATCACACTCTTGGTGTCACGTAGCGTTTCATTGGAGATAATTATATCAAACACGGACCTGCTTCAAAGCCCCGTTGCCTCGGACCTATTAAAGCTAATAACTACTCTCTGATTGGTGGTTGTCTAGTTAGCGAGTGTTTCCGCTTCATATTAACCCTTTAGCTGTTTGGAGAGATAACGAGAGTGAGTATTGCCCGACGGGATGACAGCCAAAGGCAGACATCAGTAACGAGCAGAGGATAAGTAAATACCAGGCATTGTTAACGCAGCACACGCTCTCTGCAGGGAAATTTGATAATGCTTCTGTCTATAAGGGGAGTCGTTATGGGGGTTTCCCCGGCAGCTGGTACACTTTGTGTTGCACAGTGGTGGGTATACTTTGTGTTGCACAGTGATGGGTGCACCTTGTGTTGCACAGTGATGGGTGCACCTTGTGTTACACAGTGGTGGGGTGCATTTTGTGTTGCACAGTGATGGGGAGCACTTTGTGTTGCACAGTGATAGGGTGCACTTTGTGTTGCACAGTGATAGGGTGCACTTTGTGTTGCACAGTGGTGGGGTGCACTTTATGTTGCATAGTGATGGGTGCACTTTGTGTTGCAGTGATGGGGTGCACTTTGTGTTCCACAGTGATGGGATGCATTCTGTGTTGCACAGCGGTGGGGTGCATTTTGTGTTGCACAGTGGTGGGGTGCACTTTATGTTGCACAGTGGTGGGGTACACTTTGTGTTGCACAGTGATGGGATGCATTCTGTGTTGCACAGTGATGGGGTGTACTTTATGCTGCACAGTGATGGGGTGCATTTTGTGCTGCATAGTGATGGGATGCATTCTG
>NC_091224.1:8845423-8867923 GCF_040958095.1 Procambarus clarkii | reverse complement strand
GTGCTCCCCAAGTTCGTGCTGAAGCTGTTTACTCTGCACGTAGCCTCATACCACTCGTCCTCTCTTGCAACGAAAGATTTGCCATAATCTGGTCAAGTGCAACCGAACACGGGCCGTCTCTGACATGGTAAGCAGGGACGTATGTTATGCAAAGAAAAAGCACGGTGCAATTGAGTCCACCAACAAGGAGAGATCTAAACATTCATGTGTAGAGAACTAGTCATCACAATGTTCGTGACAACTGACACTACCACCAAGCCCAGAACATTGGTTACTAAACATGTAGTGCAGGACCACTCTACTACGACGGCCCGCATCAGTCACTGTGGACCACTCTACCACGATGGCCCGCATCAGTCACTGTGGACCACTCTCCCACGACGGCCCGCATCAGTCACTGTGGACCACTCTCCAACGATGGCCCGCATCAGTCACTGTGGACCACTCTACTACGACGGCCCGCATCAGTCACTGTGGACCACTCTCCCACGACGGCCCGCATCAGTCACTGTGGACCACTCTGCTATGACGGCCCGCATCAGTCACTGTGGACCACTCTCCAACGATGGCCCGCATCAGTCACTGTGGACCACTCTACCACGATGGCCCGCATCAGTCACTGTGGACCACTCTACCACGATGGCCCGCATCAGTCACTGTGGACCACTCTCCCACGACGGCCCGCATCAGTCACTGTGGACCACTCTGCTATGACGGCCCGCATCAGTCACTGTGGACCACTCTCCAACGATGGCCCGCATCAGTCACTGTGGACCACTCTCCAACGATGGCCCGCATCAGTCACTGTGGACCACTCTCCCACGATGGCCCGCATCAGTCACTGTGGACCACTCTCCCACGACGGCCCGCATCAGTCACTGTGGACCACTCTGCTATGACGGCCCGCATCAGTCACTGTGGACCACTCTCCAACGATGGCCCGCATCAGTCACTGTGGACCACTCTACCACGATGGCCCGCATCAGTCACTGTGGACCACTCTCCCACGATGGCCCGCATCAGTCACTGTGGACCACTCTCCCACGATGGCCCGCATCAGTCACTGTGGACCACTCTGCTATGACGGCCCGCATCAGTCACTGTGGACCACTCTCCAACGATGGCCCGCATCAGTCACTGTGGACCACTCTCCTACGATGGCCCGCATCAGTCACTGTGGACCACTCTCCCACGACGGCCCGCATCAGTCACTGTGGACCACTCCACTACGACGACCCGCATCAGTCACTGTGGACCACTCTGCTACGACGACCCGCATCAGTCACTGTGGACCACTCTCCCACGACGGCCCGCATCAGTCACTGTGGACCACTCTCCCACGACGGCCCGCATCAGTCACTGTGGACCACTCTCCCACGATGGCCTGCATCAGTCATTGTGGACCACTCTGCTACGACGACCCGCATCAGTCACTGTGGACCACTCTCCCACGACGACCCGCATCAGTCACTGTGGACCACTCTGCTACGACGACCCGCATCAGTCACTGTGGACCACTCCACTACGATGGCCCGCATCAGTCACTGTGGACCACTCTCCCACGACGGCCCGCATCAGTCACTGTGGACCACTCTCCCACGACGACCCGCATCAGTCACTGTGGACCACTCTCCCACGACGACCCGCATCAGTCACTGTGGACCACTCTACCACGACGACCCGCATCAGTCACTGTGGACCACTCTCCCACGATGTCCCGCATCAGTCACTGTGGACCACTCTCCCACGACGGCCCGCATCAGTCACTGTGGACCACTCTACCACGATGGCCCGCATCAGTCACTCTGGACCACTCTACCACGATGGCCCACATCAGTCACTGTGGACCACTCTCCCACGACGACCCGCATCAGTCACTGTGGACCACTCTCCCACGACGGCCCGCATCAGTCACTGTGGACCACTCTACCACGATGGCCCGCATCAGTCACTCTGGACCACTCTACCACGATGGCCCACATCAGTCACTGTGGACCACTCTCCCACGACGACCCGCATCAGTCACTGTGGACCACTCTCCCACGACGACCCGCATCAGTCACTGTGGACCACTCTCCCACGACGACCCGCATCAGTCACTCTGGACCACTCTCCCACGACGGCCCGCATCAGTCACTCTGGACCACTCTCCCACGATGGCCCGCATCAGTCACTGTGGACCACTCTCCCACGACGGCCCGCAGCAGTCACTGTGGACCACTCTGCTATGACGGCCCGCATCAGTCACTGTGGACCACTCTCCAACGATGGCCCGCATCAGTCACTGTGGACCACTCTCCTACGATGCCCCGCATCAGTCACTGTGGACCACTCTCCCACGACGGCCCGCATCAGTCACTGTGGACCACTCCACTACGACGACCCGCATCAGTCACTGTGGACCACTCTGCTACGACGACCCGCATCAGTCACTGTGGACCACTCTCCCACGACGGCCCGCATCAGTCACTGTGGACCACTCTCCCACGATGGCCTGCATCAGTCATTGTGGACCACTCTGCTACGACGACCCGCATCAGTCACTGTGGACCACTCTCCCACGACGACCCGCATCAGTCACTGTGGACCACTCTGCTACGACGACCCGCATCAGTCACTGTGGACCACTCCACTACGATGGCCCGCATCAGTCACTGTGGACCACTCTCCCACGACGGCCCGCATCAGTCACTGTGGACCACTCTCCCACGACGACCCGCATCAGTCACTGTGGACCACTCTCCCACGACGACCCGCATCAGTCACTGTGGACCACTCTACCACGACGACCCGCATCAGTCACTGTGGACCACTCTCCCACGATGTCCCGCATCAGTCACTGTGGACCACTCTCCCACGACGGCCCGCATCAGTCACTGTGGACCACTCTACCACGATGGCCCGCATCAGTCACTCTGGACCACTCTACCACGATGGCCCACATCAGTCACTGTGGACCACTCTCCCACGACGACCCGCATCAGTCACTGTGGACCACTCTCCCACGACGGCCCGCATCAGTCACTGTGGACCACTCTACCACGATGGCCCGCATCAGTCACTCTGGACCACTCTACCACGATGGCCCACATCAGTCACTGTGGACCACTCTCCCACGACGACCCGCATCAGTCACTGTGGACCACTCTCCCACGACGACCCGCATCAGTCACTGTGGACCACTCTCCCATGACGACCCGCATCAGTCACTCTGGACCACTCTCCCACGACGGCCCGCATCAGTCACTCTGGACCACTCTCCCACGATGGCCCGCATCAGTCACTGTGGACCACTCTCCCACGACGGCCCGCAGCAGTCACTGTGGACCACTCTCCCACGACGGCCCGCAGCAGTCACTGTGGACCACTCTACCACGACGACCCGCATCAGTCACTCTGGACCACTCTCCCACGACGGCCCGCAGCAGTCACTGTGGACCACTCTCCCACGATGGCCCGCATCAGTCACTGTGGACCACTCTCCCACGATGGCCCGCATCAGTCACTGTGGACCACTCTCCCACGACGACCCGCAGCAGTCACTGTAGACCACTCTCCCACGACGGCCCGCAGCAGTCACTGTGGACCACTCTCCCACGACGGCCCGCATCAGTCACTGTGGACCACTCTCCCACGACGGCCCGCATCAGTCACTGTGGACCACTCTCCCACGACGGCCCGCAGCAGTCACTCTGGACCATGTCGGAAAATCCGACACCATTTAATAATCATACAGATAATAACTGTATTACCAACAAGTTACCCATAGAAAACGTAACTTGTAGAGGAATTACCGTCTATAGAAAACGGGATATCATCACCACATACTATTATAATTCACCAGCTATTCTGCTGGGAATTATTCTTAAATACATTAGTCTTTGGACTTTACCATCATAAAAACATCTTATATAAATTAACTTAATTATCAATATTAAAGTAGAGTAAATGTGACCCTTCTATCACTTTCTGAAATCTGGACAAAGTAGGCCAGACGTGAGTGGGGAAGGAGGGCAGCCGTTGTTGTGTCACCTCCGAGACGTGTGGAGCAAATTCGGCTCCTATCATTCTGGACAATGTCGGCCAGTAACGTCAATAGTATGGAGTGTTAAACAGCCATTGTAGATTGAGACGAGACCAGAGGCTCACACGGGAGCAAATTCGGCTCCTGTTAATTTTACTTGGACGTAGTGTTATGGATACCAAAGGTGTACCATCTGTCAACACGCTGTCAACAAATCAAGTTAAGTGTTCTTTCCGAAACCCATTATTTATCATTAGTGGCCATTAATGTCATTATATAGGGTGACCCGGTTAGATCACATGGAAGCCTCAAACTAAAGGTAATTAAGCCAGGTCTTCATGTTCCATGTACTGTTTTCTCTGATATACTTGTCATATATAGGTATCTGGCTTCACAGCTAGCGCACTTTTGACAGGTCAAGACGAGGATGCAAGATTTGTGCACCAGTTACTGGGTGATATGGAAGCTACCTCAAAGAGGATAATTTGGTGTCTACACCCTAGTTATACCTGGTGGACTAACCTGCTGTACTATAAGATAAGGAACCTCTTTAATGTATGTAGTTATTTCTGTAGTTTGATTGGCTGCATATATATATTAATTTAATAACCCCCCCCCTAATGTGTAGAGGATCGATTTGTGAGATTATGAGATTATTGCAGAAATACAGTCCACTTATCATTATACAAATTGCTATCGAAGTATATAAATTAACGTAAATATAAATTCATATAAATTAAATAAATATAAATCTCACAGGTCGGTTCCCACATTATTTGGACCTTCGGAACCGGAATATTCGGTCCTAAGAACCCACATTTGGTCATCTTAGTACCGGATGAACCAGTTAACCAGTGGATTCATTAAATATACTAGTGCAGTGTTATTTAAACAAAGCCAGTCAAAGACAGCGGCGAAGCCTCGTGGGAGCTCAGGAGCCTCCCTCAGTTCAGTTCAGCCTCATCAGCGGTTTCATGCACACCCACAGATATTTGGTGGCGTGTTATTTCGTGAAATGACAGCGCTAATATTGAAGCCATCCAAAGTAGTGACTGTGGTGTCGCGTGATTGTTCACGGATTTCGTGGTGTTACATTTCGCGAGAGATTATCTACGAATTTTGTGGAGTTTATTTCGCGAGGTCACTAATAACATTTAATACTTCTAGAATAATATTAGAAGTTTCATAGAGGCTAATTAAGAGGCTATTAACAATAATTGTGTATATTATTTCTCCAAAATAGAGAATTATTTAATATAAATTGCACTAGTGATCACAGTATAATATTTACTAATTGCCAACCCACAACAGGGTAGGATATGACTAGTTGAACTATTATCGTTCATCCTAGTCCCATTATTACCATAGTCAGTTGTACTATATTCAACAACTTAGCACCATTAATGAATGGTGCAGACCCTATTTTGGGTGTAATTATTATCAACTCGAATTGAGTTGTATATATAATAATTTACTTATGGTCATTACACCTTTGAGTGATTAATTAGTGTCTCTACCATCCTGGGGTGATATAGAAGAGCTAACCTAAAGGTACTTCCAGTGACACTGGTTTATCACTCAAATCATTAGTGTGGATGATTGTATATATATAATGTGTATTAATTTTAAGTGCTAACCTCTAGTAGAGGTAGGATTATTGCCTAGTGAGTGCAGAATTTACCCTAGGCTACCATTAGAGCTTGTTCAGTATTATGAGCAGCCCAAGTACAAGCCCCACAAGGCTTCACCAACGAGCCAGTATGGATAATGCAGGGAGAATGAAAAGAACCCTTGCAGGTCTTAAAGGCCACTTAACAAGACAGATCAAGAAATGTGAAGATTTGTCACAACAATCAACAGTTGATTATGCTGACCTGGAAAGCTATTATCAAGCAGCTGCAGGTAAATTTGAGCAAATCAAATGTCAAATAGTAACATATGTGGCTGAACTTGCCAACACCAATTTATCAGAAACAGAAATAGACGACATTATGGTTGATCTTGCGAATTATGAAGATCACACTCAGGCCACGTTACAGCCTTATGTCAAATTAATTGCCCAGAACAAGGCAACAGCAACAACAACAACAGTTGCATCTAATACGAGTCAAGCAGAAGCTCGACTCCCTCCAATTAATTTACCCACTTTCTCAGGAAAAGATGAGGAAGATTGGGACGAATTTTGGAACAAATTCGTTGACCTTGTAGACTCAAAACAATCTTTACCAAAGAGTAGTAAATTCTCTTATTTGCAAGGCCAATTATCAGGTGAGGCTAAAACAGTAGTATCCCATCTGAGATTAACTAATGACGGCTATGATCTGGCAGTAAAACTCCTCAAGGATAATTATGCTGATCCAGAAGTAAGAACATCACATTTAGTTCATGAGCTGTTGCATTTACCCCCACCGGAGGCTTCAGCTGATTCACTCCAAGTCTTCAAGCTGGAGGTAGAATCATTGATCAATGCCCTCAGCCTGACAGCAGATACAAACGGGGCTGAGTGGGTCTTGAAAATAATTGTCCAGGAGAAAATACCTAGGGACATATTGAGACAAATGAGTGCTCATTACAATAAAAGCATCTTATCTATGAATGAAATATCTGAAGGTTTAAAGTCAGTAGTTCATCAATTACGAACACATGACAAATTAAAACCACCAAGTAAACCCTCAGAAACCAATAATAGTAAACCACAGAGTACCAAAGGTACTCCAAATCAATCTAGACAATATAATTCAACACCAAAGTGGAACAGTGGCAGTGTGGGCGTATATGCAGTGGGACCCTCCAAGCCTATAGTTACTGTGTCACCCAAGAACGTGACACCAAAGGGTACTGGAAACTATGGAACATGTTTGTTCTGCAATGAGAAACATTCAATGTACCACTGCTCTAATTTTCCTGATAGTGACGCCCGTGTTGAGCGACTCAAAGATTTGCAACATTGCACGAGGTGCCTCAGGAAACATAACATCAACGACTGTGATACCCAATTACATACCTGTAATAGGTGTAACAAAGGTCAGCACCATGCAGCATTGTGCAGAGACACCAAAACAACGTCTCCAAGACCCAAGGTGGAAGATAGCATTCCCACCACACTACAGTACTGCAAGGTGCAACAAACAAAGAGTGTCCAATCGGCAAAGTCTAAAGGTAATACGACTTTGCCTACTGCCCAAATTACCATCCTGAATAAGAGGGCCAAGGTCCATACCCGTGGGTTGTTTGACCAAGGATCCCAGAGAACATATATCACTAAAAAGTTGGCAGATGAACTACAATTAAGGTCTGTAGCCCAGATGTCATTCAATATCTCAGGGTTTATAACAGATGCAGGACCTCAAGTCTACCAGGTGGTACAACCATCAGTACGCTTAGGCAGGTACGTCTGTCGAGTACAAGCCATTGTGGTGGACAAAATACCAGTAGACCTACAAGTTCAAGGTCTGAGAGCAACAGCCAAATTCCTGAGAAATAGAGGAATAAAATTGGCAGATAATATTAAGTCTGATCACCTCACCGACTTCGGTCTCCTTGTAGGGACAGACTATTGTCATCGATTCATCGGTAGCCCTACTAAATATCAGGGTATAACCATGTTAAACTCTGCAGGAGGTAAATTACTCTCAGGCCCAGTATCAAGCCTGAGGAGACCTATGCCTGCAGATAAACAATACCAGTAGAAATCTAAATTTGTCAGCTGATTATATTTCTCCAGTAGCATTATACTAAGGAGATTACAGCTGACTATAGTAACAGAGGTTGATGTTAGTATCATCATTTAAAGCTGAAGATGAGTTCATGAGGCCTCAGTGGCAAATCAGTGAACAGTAGCCTAAAACAGCTACAAGTCACTGCGACCAATGTCACTGAACCCACTGCAGTCTCAGAACCATACTTTACTTTAATGATGAGCTATTCAATCTTCTGAATCAATTAACTAAATTAAACCCCAATAAATCTGATGACTGATTTGATACATTTATTATTTAATCAAGATGTATTCCATGGGCCTCAGTGTTTATATATCAGTGACCAGTTACCTGAAGAAACTTCAAGTTATATCTAATGTCACTGATCTCACTGCAGTCCCTGAATCATACTTGACTGTAGTACTTGATCACATTCAGTCTTCTGGGTTAAATAATATATAATAAGGCTTGAATATTAGCCTTTCAAGAGTTGACAGGGAAATGAAATTGCATTAGACTTCTAACCCCTGCAACTCTAGTACGGGACATCCGTCCTGTACGAACAGACACACAAATGTGTGATTACTAACTACTAACATCAAATTAATGTAATAATTCGAAGGAGGAGTATCGGTGTTCGTCTGTTCTAAACAGGACTTCGACCCGTGAGCAGCCCCTGGGGAATTATGTCGGAAAATCCGACACCATTTAATAATCATACAGATAATAACTGTATTACCAACAAGTTACCCATAGAAAACGTAACTTGTAGAGGAATTACCGTCTATAGAAAACGGGATATCATCACCACATACTATTATAATTCACCAGCTATTCTGCTGGGAATTATTCTTAAATACATTAGTCTTTGGACTTTACCATCATAAAAACATCTTATATAAATTAACTTAATTATCAATATTAAAGTAGAGTAAATGTGACCCTTCTATCACTTTCTGAAATCTGGACAAAGTAGGCCAGACGTGAGTGGGGAAGGAGGGCAGCCGTTGTTGTGTCACCTCCGAGACGTGTGGAGCAAATTCGGCTCCTATCATTCTGGACAATGTCGGCCAGTAACGTCAATAGTATGGAGTGTTAAACAGCCATTGTAGATTGAGACGAGACCAGAGGCTCACACGGGAGCAAATTCGGCTCCTGTTAATTTTACTTGGACGTAGTGTTATGGATACCAAAGGTGTACCATCTGTCAACACGCTGTCAACAAATCAAGTTAAGTGTTCTTTCCGAAACCCATTATTTATCATTAGTGGCCATTAATGTCATTATATAGGGTGACCCGGTTAGATCACATGGAAGCCTCAAACTAAAGGTAATTAAGCCAGGTCTTCATGTTCCATGTACTGTTTTCTCTGATATACTTGTCATATATAGGTATCTGGCTTCACAGCTAGCGCACTTTTGACAGGTCAAGACGAGGATGCAAGATTTGTGCACCAGTTACTGGGTGATATGGAAGCTACCTCAAAGAGGATAATTTGGTGTCTACACCCTAGTTATACCTGGTGGACTAACCTGCTGTACTATAAGATAAGGAACCTCTTTAATGTATGTAGTTATTTCTGTAGTTTGATTGGCTGCATATATATATTAATTTAATAACCCCCCCCCTAATGTGTAGAGGATCGATTTGTGAGATTATGAGATTATTGCAGAAATACAGTCCACTTATCATTATACAAATTGCTATCGAAGTATATAAATTAACGTAAATATAAATTCATATAAATTAAATAAATATAAATCTCACAGGTCGGTTCCCACAGACCACTCTACCACGATGGCCCACATCAGTCACTGTGGACCACTCTCCCACGACGACCCGCATCAGTCACTGTGGACCACTCTCCCACGACGACCCGCATCAGTCACTGTGGACCACTCTCCCACGACGACCCGCATCAGTCACTGTGGACCACTCTCCCACGACGACCCGCATCAGTCACTGTGGACCACTCTCCCACGACGACCCGCAGCAGTCACTGTGGACCACTCTCCCACGACGACCCGCAGCAGTCACTGTGGACCACTCTCCCACGACGACCCGCAGCAGTCACTGTGGACCACTCTCCCACGACGACCCGCAGCAGTCACTGTGGACCACTCTCCCACGACGACCCGCAGCAGTCACTGTGGACCACTCTCCCACGACGGCCCGCAGCAGTCACTCTGGACGACAATATATATATACCTGCCAAAAGTTGCACTTCAGCAAATAAATAAATTGTGAGAAACGATGCAGTTGCAAAACTCTGCACGCTCATGCACGGCTGTGTGGGTGTGTATTTACTATTTGTGTGTCCTAAATCGAGCTATTAGCTCTTGGACTCCGCCTTTCTAACAATATATTTTATATTATAATATATATATTATATTTACTACAAATATTTCTCTCTAACACACTCATACACACACATCCCCAGGAAGCATCCAGTAGCAGCTGTCTAACTCCCCAGGTACCTATTTACTGCTAGGTGAACAGAAAACCAGTGTGAAAGAAACTGCCCATTTGTTTCTGCCTCTGCCCTGGATCGAAAAAGGGCCCTTAGGACTTCGACCCCAGAGCGCTGTCTACTTAGCCACGAGGCCCCAAAAATGCATTCCACCCGTTACTCAGTCTCCACCTGTGTCTCCTTGTTCGCGTACCACTCGTATTAAACATTTATCCTTATCTATCCTGTCAATTCCTCTGAGAATTTTGTAGGTAGTGATCATGTCTCCCCTTACTCTTCTGTCTTCCAGTGTCGTTAAGTGCATTTCACGCAGATTTCCTCGAAACTCATGCCTCTTAGTTCTGGGACAAGTCTAGTGGCATACCTCTGAACTTTTTACAGCGTCGTTCTGTGCTTGACAAGGTACGGGCTCCATGCTGGGGCCGCATACTCCAGGATTGGTCTTACATATGTGGTGTACAAGGTTCTGAATGATTCCTTACACAGGTTCCTGAAGGCTGTTTTGATGTTACCCAGCCTCGCGCGCGCGCGTGTGTGTGTGTTCACCTAGTTCTTTCGGCCCGCCTATCAACTGTTACTAACTACTAACTTATTTTTTTTCCACACAAACACACACATACACACCAGGAAGCAGCCTAACGTAGCGTAGTGTAGAAGCTGTCTAACCCCCAGGTACCTATTTAGTGTTAGGTAACAGGTGCATCAGGGTGAAGGAAACTCTGCCCATTTGTTTTTCCGGCGGCTGCCGGGATCGAATCCCGGTCCACGAGTCTAGAGCGCTGTCTACTCAGCCAGCCAGAGTGTGTGTGTGTGTGTGTGTGTGTGTGTGTGTCTACTCACCTAGTTGTGCTTGCGGGGATTGAGCTTCGGCTCTTTGGTCCCGCCTCTCTACCATCAACCAGGAGGTGTACAGGTTCCTGAGCCTGTTGGGCTCTATCATATATACACACTTCAAACTGTGTATGGAGTCTAACTCCACCACATCAATACCTAATGCATTCTATTTATTAACTACTCTGACACCAAACAAATTATTTCTAATATTTTTATGTCTCCTTTGGGCACTCAGTTTCCACCTGTGTTCCCTAGTGCGTGTGCCCCTTGGGTTAAATAAATTAACTGTCTTGGCTCTACCCTATCAATTCCTTTAAGAATCTTATGTGTGGTGATCATGTCTCCCCCCCTAACTCCTGTCTTCCAGCGATGTGAGGTTTAATTCCCGCAGTCTCTCCTCATAGTTCATGCCCCTCAGTTCGGGCACTAGTCTGGTGGCAAACCTCTGAGCCCTCTCCAATTAGTTTTATGCTTGACGATATATGGATTCCATGCGAGAGCTGCATACTCCAGGATTGGTCTGACATAAGTAGTATTCGGGGTTCGGAATTATTCCTTACATAAGTTTCTAAAGGCCGTTCTTATGTTGGCCAAGCTGTCATATGCCGCTGATGTTATCCTCTTGATGTGGGTTTCGAGGGGACAGGTCTGGCGCGATATCATCCCCCAGGTCTTTCTCTCTCTCTGATTCTAGAAGAATTTCATCTCGCGAATGATACCTTGTATCTGGCCACCTGTTTCCCTCACCTATCTTCATTACATTACATTTTCTCGGGTTAAACACTAACAACCATTTGTTGGACCATTCTTTCAGTTTGTCTAGGTCTTCTTGAAGCCACATGCTGTCCTCCACTGACTTAATCCTGTGTTTGTGTATTCACCTAGATGTATTTGCCTAGTTGTGCTTGCAGGGGTTGAGGTCTGCTCTTTCTGCGCGCCTCTCAACTGTCAATCAATCAACTGTTACTAACTACTTAATTTAGTTTTTCACCCCCCCAAGGAAGCAGCCCGTAATAGTTGTCTAACTCCCAGGTTCCTATTTACTGCTAGGTAACAGGGGCATCAGGGTGAAAGAAACTCTGCCCATTTGTCTCTGCCTATTCTGGGAAATCAAACCCGGGCCACAGGATAAAGAGTACCGCGCGCTGTCCACTCAGCTACCGCACCCCATATGTGTGTGTGTGTGTGTACTCACCTATATGTACTCACCTATATGTGCTTGCAGGATCGAGCATTGACTCTTGGATCCCGCCTTTCTAGCTATCGGTTGTTTACAGCAATGACTCCTGTCCCATTTCCCTATCATACCTAGTTTTAAAAGTATGAATAGTATTTGCTTCCACAACCTGTTCCCCAAGTGCATTCCATTTTTCTACTACTCTCACGCTAAAAGAAAACTTCCTAACATCTCTGTGACTCATCTGAGTTTCCAGTTTCCACCCATGTCCCCTCGTTCTGTTATTATTACGTGTGAACATTTCATCTATTTCCACTTTGTCAATTCCCCTGAGTATTTTATATGTCCCTATCATATCTCCTCTCTCCCTTCTTTTCTCTAGTGTCGTAAGGTTCAGTTCCTTCAGCCGCTCTTCATATCCCATCCCTCGTAGCTCTGGGACAAGCCTCGTCGCAAACCTCTGAACCTTCTCCAGTTTCTTTATGTGTTTCTTCAGGTGGGGGCTCCATGATGGCGCGGCATACTCTAAGACGGGTCTCACGTAGGCAGTGTAAAGCGCCCTAAAAGCTTCCTCATTTAGGTTTCTGAATGAAGTTCTAATTTTCGCCAGTGTAGAGTACGCTGCTGTCGTTATCCTATTTATATGTGCCTCAGGAGTTAGATTAGGTGTCACATCCACTCCCAGGTCTCTTTCTCGAATCGTTACAGGTAGGCTATTCCCCTTCATTGTGTACTGTCCCTTTGGTCTCCTGTCACCTGATCCCATTTCCATAACTTTACATTTACTGGTGTTAAACTCCAGTAGCCATTTCCCTGACCATCTCTGCAGCCTGTTTAAGTCCTCTTGGAGGACTTGTGTGTGTGTGTGTGTGTGTACTCACCTAGTTGTACTCACCTAGTTGTGTTTGCGGGGGTTGAGCTCTGGCTCTTTGGTCCCGCCTCTCAACCGTCAATCAACAGGTGTACAGATTCATGAGCCTATCGGGCTCTGTCATATCTACACTTGAAACTGTGTATGGAGTCAGCCTCCACCACATCACTTCCTAATGCATTCCATTTGTCAACCACTCTGACACTAAAAAAGTTCTTTCTAATATCTCTGTGGCTCATTTGGGCACTCAGTTTCCACCTGTGTCCCCTTGTGCGTGTTCCCCTTGTGTTAAATAGACTGTCTTTATCTACCCTATCAATCCCCTTCAGAATCTTGAATGTGGTGATCATGTCCCCCCTAACTCTTCTGTCTTCCAGCGAAGTGAGGTTTAATTCCCGGAGTCTCTCCTCGTAGCTCATACCTCTCAGCTCGGGTACTAGTCTGGTGGCAAACCTTTGAACCTTTTCCAGTTTAGTCTTATCCTTGACTAGATATGGACTCCATGCTGGGGCTGCATACTCCATACTGTGTGTGTGTGTGTGTGTGTGTGTGTGTGTGTGTGTGTGTGTGTGTGTGTGTGTGTGTGTGTGTGTGTGTGAGTGTGTATTCACCTAGTTGTGCTTGCGGGGTTGAGCTCTGCTCTTTCGGCCCGCCTCTCAACTGTCAATCAACTGTTTCTACTACTACTTTTCTTCACACCACACACACACACACCCCAGGAAGCAGCCCGTGACAGCTGACTAACTCCCAGGTACCTATTTACTGCTAGGTAACAGGGGCATAGGGTGAAAGAAACTCTGCACATCGTTTCTCGCCGGCGCCCGGTATCGAACCCAAGATCACGTGACCAGCGTGCTGTCCGCTCGGCCATCTGCTCCCCCGCTCGGCCATCGGCTCCCCAGAGTGTGTGTGTGTGTGTGCGTGTGTGTGTGTGTGTACTCACCTAGTTGTACTCACCTAGTTGTGTTTGCGGGGGTTGAGCTCTGGCTCTTTGGTCCCGCCTCTCAACCGTCAATCAACAGGTGTACAGATTCCTGAGCCTATCGGGCTCTGTCATATCTACACTTGAAACTGTGTATGGAGTGAGCCTCCACCACATCTCTTCCTAATGCATTCCATTTGTCAACCACTCTGACACTAAAAAAGTTCTTTCTAATATCTCTGGCTCATTTGGGCACTCAGTTTCCACCTGTGTCCCCTTGTGCGTGTTCCCCTTGTGTTAAATAGACTGTCTTTATCTACCCTATCAATCCCCTTCAGAATCTTGAATGTGGTGATCATGTCCCCCCTAACTCTTCTGTCTTCCAGCGAAGTGAGGTTTAATTCCCGTAGTCTCTCCTCGTAGCTCATACCTCTCAGCTCGGGTACTAGTCTGGTGGCAAACCTTTGAACCTTTTCCAGTTTAGTCTTATCCTTGACTAGATATGGACTCCATGCTGGGGCTGCATACTCCAGGATTGGCCTGACATATGTGGTATACAAAGTTCTGAATGATTCTTTACACAAGTTTCTGAATGCCGTTCGTATGTTGGCCAGCCTGGCATATGCCGCTGATGTTATCCGCTTGATATGTGCTGCATTAGACAGGTCTGGCGTGATATCAACCCCCAAGTCTTTTTCCTTCTCTGACTCCTGAAGAATTTCCTCTCCCAAATGATACCTTGTATCTGGCCTCCTGCTCCCTACACCTATCTTCATTACATTACATTTGGTTGGGTTAAACTCTAACAACCATTTGTTCGACCATTCCTTCAGCTTGTCTAGGTCTTCTTGAAGCCTCAAACAGTCCTCTTCTGTTTTAATCCTTCTCATAATTTTAGCATCGTCCGCAAACATTGAGAGAAATGAATCGATACCCTCCGGGAGATCATTTACATATATCAGAAACAAGATAGGACCGAGTACAGAGCCCTGTGGGACTCCACTGGTGACTTCACGCCAATCGGAGGTCTCACCCCTCACCGTAACTCTCTGCTTCCTATTGCTTAGATACTCCCTTATCCACTGGAGCACCTTACCAGCTACACCTGCCTGTCTCTCCAGCTTATGTACCAGCCTCTTATGCGGTACTGTGTCAAAGGCTTTCCGACAATCCAAGAAAATGCAGTCTGCCCAGCCCTCTCTTTCTTGCTTAATCTGTGTCACCTGATCGTAGAATTCTATCAAGCCTGTAAGGCAAGATTTACCCTCCCTGAATCCATGTTGGCGATTTGTCACGAAGTCCCTTCTCTCCAGATGTGTTACCAGGTTTTTTCTCACGATCTTCTCCATCACCTTGCATGGTATACAAGTCAAGGACACTGGCCTGTAGTTCAGTGCCTCTTGTCTGTCGCCCATTTTGTATATTTTGTATATTGTGTGTGTGTGTGTGTGTGTGTGTGTGTGTGTGTGTGTGTGTACTCACCTAGTTGTGATTGCGGGGGTTGAGCTCTGGCTCTTTGGTCCCGCCTCTCAACCGTCAATCAACAGGTGTACAGGTTCCTGAGCCTATTTGGCTCTGTCATATCTACACTTGAAACTGTGTATGGAGTCAGCCTCCATCACATTACTTCCTAATGCATTCCATTTGTCAACCACTCTGACACTAAAAATGTTCTTTCTAATATCTCTGTGACTCATTTGGGCACTCAGTTTCCACCTGTGTCCCCTAGTGCGTGTGCCCCTTGTGTTAAATAGCCTGTCTTTATCTACCCTGTCGATTCCCTTGAGAATCTTGAATGTAGTGATCATGTCCCCCCTAACTCTTCTCTCTTCCAACGAAGTGAGGTTTAATTCCCGTAGTCTCTCCTCGTAGCTCATACCTCTCAGCTCGGGTACTAGTCTAGTGGCAAACCTTGGAACCTTTTCCAGTTTAGTCTTATGCTTGACTAGATATGGACTCCATGCTGGAGCCGCATACTCCAGGATTGCTCTGACATATGTGGCATATAATGTTCTGAAAGATTCCTTACACAAGTTTCTAAAGGCCGTTCTTATGTTAGCCAACCTGGCATATGCTGCTGATGTTATTCTCTTGATATGAGCTTCAGGGCACAGGTCTGGCGTGATATCAACCCCCAGGTCTTTCTCTCTCTCTGACTCTTGAAGTATTTCATCTCCCAAATGATACCTTGTATCTGGTCTCCTGCTTCCTACCCCTATCTTCATTACATTACATTTGCTTGGGTTAAACTCTAATAGCCATTTGTTCGACCATTCCTGCAGCTTGTCTAGGTCTTCTTGAAGCCTCAAGCTGTCTTCCTCTGTCTTAATCCTTCTCATAATTTTGGCGTCGTCAGCAAACATTGAGTGGAATGAGTCTATACCCTCTAGGAGATCATTTACGTATATCAGAAACAGGATAGGTCCAAGTACAGAGCCCTGTGGGACTCCACTGGTGACTTCACGCCATTCTGAGGTCTCACCCCTCACTGTAACTCTCTGCTTCCTATTGCTTAGATACTCCCTTATCCACTGGAGCGCCCTACTAGTCAGTCCTGCCTGTTTCTCCAGCTTATGCATCAACCTTTTATGGGGTACTGTGTCAAAGGCTTTCCGACAGTCCAAAAAAATGCAGTCCGCCAATCCTTCTCTTTCTTGCTTAATCTTTGTCACCTGATCGTAGAATTTTATCAAGCCTGTAAGGCAAGATTTAGCCTCCCTGAACCCATGTTGATGGGTAGTCACGAAGTCTCTTCTCTCCAGATGTGTTACTAGTTTTTTCTCACAATCACCTTGCATGGTATACAAGTTAAGGACACTGGCCTGTAGTTCAGTGCCTCTTGTCTGTCACCCTTTTTGTATATTGGTACTACATTAGCAGTCTTCCATATTTCTGGTAGGTCTCCCGTTTCCAGTGACCTACTATTCACTATGGAGAGTGGCAAGCAAAGTGCTCCTGCACACTCTTTCAATACCCATGGTGAGATTCCGTCCGGCCCAACAGCTTTTCTCACATCCAGCTCCAATAGGTGCTTCTTGAACTCATCTCTTGTAATTTCGAACCTTTCCAAGGTCACCTGGTTTGCTGCCACCTCTCCTAGCGTCGTGACTTCTCCCTGTTCTATTGTAAAGACCTCCTGGAACCTTTTGTTGAGTTCTTCACATACCTCTTTGTCATTCTCTGTGTACCTGTCCTCGCCCACCCTAAGTTTCATCACCTGTTCCTTCACTGTTGTCTTCCTCCTGATGTGACTGTGTAGTAGCTTTGGTTCGGTCTTGGTTTTATTAGCTATATCATTTTCATACCTTTTCTCAGCTGCTCTTCTCACACTAACATACTCGTTCCTTGTTCTCTGGTATCTCTCTCTACTTTCTGGTGTTCTGTTATTATGGAAGTTCCTCCATGCCCTTTTGTTCAGCTCCTTTGCTTGCATACATTCCCTATTAAACCACGGATTCTTCCTTTGCTTCTCTGTTTTTTCCTGTCGGGCTGGGACAAACCTGCTTACAGCCTCCTGACATTTTTGGGTGACATAGTCCATCATGTCTTGTACGGACTTGGTTCCGAGTTCTGTCCCAATGTATATCCCATAGGAATTTATTCATCTCCTCATAGTTTCAATTTCGGTACGCCAGCCCTTGTTTCCCGGTTCTTTTTTGGGGGTGATATTTCCTAGCTCAACCAGGTACTCAAAGCTCAATACACTATGATCACTCATTCCCAAGGGGGCTTCCAACTTAACTTTCCCTATATCCGATTCATTTAGGGTAAATATCAGATCAAGCAAGGCTGGTTCATCACCTCCTCTCATTCTTGTCGGTCCCTTGACGTGTTGACTTTGTGTTATGAGTGTGTACTCACCTATTTGTGCTTGCGGGGGTTGAGCTTTGGCTCTTTGGTCCCGCCTCTAAACTGTCAATCAACTGGTGTACAGATTCCTGAGCCTACTGGGCTCTATCATATCTACATTTGAAACTGTGTATGGAGTCAGCCTCCACCACATCACTGCCTAATGCATTCAATCCGTTAACTGCTCTGACACTGAAAATGTTCCTTCTAACGTCTCTGTGGCTCATGTGGGTACTCAGTTTCCACCTGTGTTCCCTTGTTCGCGTCCCACCAGTGTTGAATAGTATATCTTCGTTTACCCGGGCGATTCCTCTGAGGATTTTGTAGGTTGTGATCATGTCTCCCCTTACTCTTCTGTCTTCCAGTGTCGTAAGGTGCATTTCCCGCAGCCTTTCCTCGTAACTCATGCCTTTTAGTTCTGGGACTAGTCTAGTGGCATACCTTTGGACTTTTTCCAGCTTCGTCTTGTGCTTGACAGGGTACGGGCTCCATGCTGGGGCCGCATACTCCATGATTGGTCTTACATATGCTGGCGTATGCGACCCCCAGCATGGAGAACGTGTGTGTGTGTGTGTGTGTGTGTGTGTGTGTGTGTGTGTGTGTGTGTGTGTGTGTGTGTGTGTGTGTGTGTGTGTGTGTACTCACCGAGTTGTACTCACCGAGTTGTGTTTGCGGGGGTTGAGCTCTGGCTCTTTGGTCCCGCCTCTCAACCGTCAATCAACAGGCGTACAGATTCCTGAGCCTATTGGGCTCTATCATATCTACACTTGAAACTGTGTATGGAGTCAGCCTCCACCACATCACTTCCTAATGCATTCCATTTGTCAACCACTCTGACACTAAAAAGTTCTTTCTAATATCTCTGTGGCTCATTTGGGCGCTCAGTTTCCACCTGTGTCCCCTTGTGCGTGTGCCCCTTGTGTTAAATAGCCTGTCTTTATCTACCCTATCAATTCGCTTGAGAATCTTGAATGTAGTGATCATGTCCCCCCTAACTCTTCTGTCTTCCAGCGAAGTGAGGTTCAATTCCTGCAGTCTCTCCTCGTAGCTCATACCTCTCAGCTCGGGTACTAGTCTGGTGGCAAACCTTTGAACCTTTTCCAGTTTAGTCTTATCCTTGACTTGATATGGACACCATGCTGGGGCTGCATACTCCAGAATTGGCCTGACATATGTGGTATACAAAGTTCTGAATGATTCTTTACACAAATTTCTGAATGCCGTTCGTATGTTGGCCAGCTTGGCATATGCCGCTGATGTTATCCTCTTGATATGTGCTGCAGGAGACAGGTCTAGCGTGATATCAACTCCCAAGTCTTTTTCTTTCTCTGACTCGTGAAGGATTTCCTCTCCCAGATGATACCTTGTATTTGGCCTCCTGCTCCCTACACCTATCTTCATTACATTACATTTGGTTGGGTTAAACTCTAGCAACCACTTCTTCGACCATTCCTTCAGTTTGTCAAGGTCTTCTTGAAGCCTCAAACAGTCCTCTTCTGTCTTAATCCTTCTCATAATTTTGGCATCGTCCGCAAACATTGAGAGAAATGAATCTATACCCTCCGGGAGATCATTTACATATATCAGAAACAAGATAGGACCGAGTGCAGAGCCCTGTGGGACTCCACTGGTGACTTCACGCCAATCAGAGGTCTCACCCCTCACCGTAACTCGCTGCTTCCTATTGCTTAGGTACTCCCTTATCCACTGGAGCACCTTACCAGCTACACCTGCCTGTCTCTCCAGCTTATGTACCAGCCTCTTATGCGGTACTGTGTCAAAAGCTTTCCGACAATCCAAGAAAATGTAGTCCGCCCAGCCCTCACTTTCTTGCTTAATCTGTGTCACCTGGTCATAGAATTCTATTAAGCCAGTTAGGCAAGATTTACCCTCCCTGAACCCATGTTGTCGATTTGTCACGAAGTCCCTTCTCTCCAGATGTGCTACCAGGTTTTTTCTCACGATCTTTTCTATAACCTTGCATGGTATACAAGTCAAGGATACTGGTCTGTAGTTCAGTGTCTCTTGTGTGTGTGTGCTTGTGTGTGTGTGTGTACTCACCTAGTTGTACTCACCTAGTTGTGTTTGCGGGGGTTGAGCTCTGGCTCTTTGGTCCCGCCTCTCAATCGTCAATCAACAGATGTACAGATTCATGAGCCTATCGGGCTCTGTCATATCTACACTTGAAACTGTGTATGGAGTCAGCCTCCACCACATCACTTCCTAATGCATTCCATTTGTCAACCACACTGACACTAAAACAGTTCTTTCTAATATCTCTGTGGCTCATTTGGGCACTCAGTTTCCACCTGTGTCCCCTTGTGCGTGTTCCCCTTGTGTTAAATAGACTGTCTTTATCTACCCTATCAATCCCCTTCAGAATCTTGAATGTGGTGATCATGTCCCCCCTAACTCTTCTGTCTTCCAGCGAAGTGAGGTTTAATTCCCGTAGTCTCTCCTCGTAGCTCATACCTCTCAGCTCGGGTACTAGTCTGGTGGCAAACCTTTGAACCTTTTCCAGTTTAGTCTTATCCTTGACTAGATATGGACTCCATGCTGGGGCTGCATACTCCAGGATTGGCCTGACATATGTGGTATACAAAGTTCTGAATGATTCTTTACACAAGTTTCTGAATGCCGTTCGTATGTTGGCCAGCCTGGCATATGCCGCTGATGTTATCCGCTTGATATGTGCTGCAGGAGACAGGTCTGGCGTGATATCAACCCCCAAGTCTTTTTCCTTCTCTGACTCCTGAAGAATTTCCTCTCCCAGATGATACCTTGTATCTGGCCTCCTGCTCCCTACACCTATCTTCATTACATTACATTTGGTTGGGTTAAACTCTAACAACCATTTGTTCGACCATTCCTTCAGCTTGTCTAGGTCTTCTTGAAGCCTCAAACAGTCCTCTTCTGTTTTAATCCTTCTCATAATTTTAGCATCGTCCGCAAACATTGAGAGAAATGAATCGATACCCTCCGGGAGATCATTTACATATATCAGAAACAAGATAGGACCGAGTACAGAGCCCTGTGGGACTCCACTGGTGACTTCACGCCAATCGGAGGTCTCACCCCTCACCGTAACTCTCTGCTTCCTATTGCTTAGATACTCCCTTATCCACTGGAGCACCTTACCAGCTACACATGCCTGTCTCTCCAGCTTATGTACCAGCCTCTTATGCGGTACTGTGTCAAAGGCTTTCCGACAATCCAAAAAAATGCAGTCCGCCCAGCCCTCTCTTTCTTGCTTAATCTGTGTCACCTGATCGTAGAATTCTATCAAGCCTGTAAGGCAAGATTTACCCTCCCTGAATCCATGTTGGCGATTTGTCACGAAGTCCCTTCTCTCCAGATGTGTTACCAGGTTTTTTCTCACAATCTTCTCCATCACCTTGCATGGTATACAAGTCAAGGACACTGGCCTGTAGTTCAGTGCCTCTTGTCTGTCGCCCTTTTTGTATATTGGGACCACATTCGCCGTCTTCCATATTTCTGGTAGGTCTCCCGTCTCCAGTGACTTACTATACACTATGGAGAGTGGCAGGCAAAGTGCCTCTGCACACTCTTTCAGTACCCATGGTGAGATCCCATCTGGACCAACAGCCTTTCTAACATCCAGATCCAGCAGGTGTCTCTTGACCTCCTCTCTCGTAATTTCGAACTCCTCCAAGGCCGCCTGGTTTACCTCCCTTTCTCCTAGCACAGTGACCTCACCTTGTTCTATTGTGAAGACCTCCTGGAACCTCTTGTTGAGTTCCTCACACACCTCTCTGTCATTCTCTGTATACCTGTCCTCGCCTGTTCTAAGTTTCAATACCTGTTCTTTCACTGTTGTTTTCCTTCTGATGTGACTGTGGAGTAGCTTTGGTTCGGTCTTGGCTTTGTTTGCTATATCATTTTCAAAATTTTTCTCTGCTTCTCTTCTCACCCTGACGTACTCATTCCTGGTTCTCTGGTATCTCTCTCTGCTTTCTGGTGTTCTGTTATTCCGGAAGTTCCTCCACGCCTTTTTGTTCAGTTTCTTCGCTTCCATACATGCCCTATTATACCATGGATTCTTCTGTTGCTTCTCGGATTTTTCCCTTTGGGCCGGGATGAACCTGTTTAATGCCTCCTGACACTTTTGGGTAACATAGTCCATCATACCCTGTACAGACTTGTCTCTGAGGTCTGTGTCCGAAGGTATTTCACTTAGGAAACTTCTCATCTGTTCATAATTCCCCTTTCGGTATGCCAGCCTTTTGATTCCTAGTTCTTTTTGGGGGGAGATAAGTCCTAGCTCTACCAGGTACTCAAAGTTCAATACACTGTGGTCACTCATTCCCAAGGGCGCTTCCATCTTAACTTCCCTTATATCCCATTCATTTAGGGTAAATATCAAATCAAGCATTGCTGGTTCATCTTCTCCTCTCATTCTTGTTGGTTCTTTGGTGTGCTGGCTTAGAAAGTTTCTTGTTGCCACGTCCAGCAGCTTAGCTCTCCATGTTTCTGGTCCTCCATGCGGGTCTCTGTTCTTCCAATCTATCTTCCCATGGTTGAAGTCTCCCATAATTAGTAGTCCAGATCCATTCCTGCTAGCAACAGAAGCTGCTCTTTCTATTATGTTAATGGTGGCCATGTTGTTTCTATCATATTCCTGTCTAGGTCTTCT